>NC_092817.1:37529825-37749825 GCF_023375885.2 Dermacentor andersoni
ACGTACTTTGGTCATGAAAGTGCTGTACCGTGTAATTCTAGCTCATTTTACCAGTGTCTTGCCAAGGCGGCATTTCACGTTGTAACGTCGTTACGTAATTACAATATGCTGCTCTGACTGCCTTTTTGTTAATCTATTTATTTTTCTTCACGCAACAAATAAACTGTTCAGACCGATTCATAATTGCAACTTCAGGACCAACGATCACATTTGTATCCGTATAAATTTGACTTGGATAAGCTTTCGCAGGTCGTGCGTGATGTGTTGAGAGTAACGGCGACATGTATTTCTCTCCAGAGATTTCTAAAAGAGTGCGCGACATACGTACGCGTTCTGAGCAATCTCTAAAGGTTAATTCTCCCACGTATCGATCGCGGCATGTCCTATGCGCACCCCGTGTTTTAAATATTTACTTCCGGGACATTATAAAACACACAAACACATAAACAAACAAAGTTTCAAACACTGCAATGTCTAACAGAACACCAGCCTTTTTCAACGCGAAGCATTAGCTAGCATATCATCATACGTACAACTTCACATATGTGTTGTTCTCTGGCACGTCATGCGCACATGTTAGATGCTACCTAAGCTTCCACAAAAGATGTGAACTAATTCCTCGTACAATGATTTGTCTGCTGCATTTTGCGTGTTATCGTGTGTATACGTAATTACATGTAGATCTAAGTAGCTGAAAAAGTCGAGTTCTTAGAGTATTCACAGCTCTGTCTTTTCGAGCTTTTCGTATCAATGAGCGTTCGCAATCTTACATTTATCCCTGGAATAACGTGCTGTCGGATAGCAATGCGTTTACTAGTGGATGCGAAGCGCGGTGCGCATCAACGTGTGCATTGTGTGCACACGGCAACTGCAGTTTTCATGCACCATGCTGCGTCGCCGACGCGGCACACGTCCTAGATTTTAAAGGCGCGCTCGGTAAACACGCGTAATTATTGCGCCTGAGATCCATCGATACGTTGAGCATCAAACGAAGGCTATTTTCCTTCGTTTCTTTTGTAATTATTGCCTGTAATAAGGCACATTTGTTGGTTATTTTGTACAATCCAATGTGCGATGTAGGCTTAACCATGTGGGCATCGACAGAACGGGTCGGTGGAACCGAATGTTGTCAGAGGGCGCGGTCAACTTACGTTGGAGCTACAGAAACATGGCGGCAGGGGAGGTGCCTGTGCTGTCATTGGTTGTTTTTTGTTGAGCTCAGATACGAGTGTCTTGTTCACAAGAAGACGCAATCGCGTGGGCCTGTGAAAGAATCGTGAAGACATGTGGTATTTTGGTAAGAAACAAGCTTATGAAGCGCTTTGCCACCTGGTTTATGTATTTTGTAATCTGTAGCGAGCCAAATCGCGAAGACGCGCTGACGGAAAGTGTTTTGTGTCGTGTGAAACATTCGATGCCTGCCAGGTCCGTTGTACCATAACGAGACGTGCCCATGTCGACCAGGACAAGATGTGTGGCTTATGACGTAAGAGACATAGACATCGCGCGCCACGCGACTTTTGCTTTCTTTTTATAAGGACTATATATGCCATTTTAACGTCGGACAGAGATGAAATACGGTCGAGATATAGTCGGCTGTTGCGTAGGTTGGCGATATAGAGCAAGTCTCAGCTAGCTGGATGTGCATTGTTAAGCCTAATTACATATGTATCCACGTACATTGCAAGGCATTAATTGCACAAGGTTGACTTGTCTTCTGGCGATGTCTCGTTCGTTTAGGTCACACATGCGTTTTTCTTTCGCATGGGCGTGTGTGTGAGTGTGCACGCACCCGCATAATTTTGACCGCAGATGTCTACCTTCCAGAAGAGGACCTTCAATGGGCATGGTGCGTCCACAGTGTCCATGCGTTTCATATATCTTGAACGCGTATGCCTTAGAACTTGATCTCCAGGACACCCTAGCTTGCCATAGCTACCGAGTGCATCTGTATTGATACACGTGTGTTCGCGCACAACTATCGTGGTTGATGGCAAGGGATTTTAATAGTTTACCCCGACAGGCTGTGTCAATGTGGGACACAACGCCGCATGTAAGTTTCTGTGCACGGTTGATGAAGCGTCTGACGCAGCGTTCCGAGGATATATATATATATATATATATATATATATATATATATATATATATATATATATATATATATATATATACTCTCTTTCATGACCTAGCTCGTGCACGGCGAGTTAATTCGCGGCGGTGATTAAAGTCGTTAATCTATAAGAGCATATCTTGGCGAATGGTATCGTAATCTGTGAATTAACACACGCACACACACACTGGGTGGTCCTAGGTCTCAATAAGTTTGCCGTTACTTATGCAGCACGACAGCGTCGTATCAGACGCCACGCAACAATGTGGTTGCTGTAAATCTTTCTAACACTGTAGTAAGTCGTTGCGTTCTGCTACACCGTTTGAAGAACGGTGAGATCGAGGCACGTGTGCCGCGCGCTTTATGTGCCACCATGTGTGTGGTATCGGAGCCCATTTTGAACGTGCGTACACGGTTCATGTTTTTTTCGCTGATCAATGGGTTACAGTGAGCCACGGTCCCGCGATATAAAGACACCTTACTGAGTCGATGAGAGTAAATTTTATTGCTTTACAGTGTATGATATTCGCGGGTCGCGATGCGGCATGGTCGCTAATTTTATTTGTGTATGTAGCCGCAAGAGCATTTTTTTTTTTGGGTATCTACTGTGACCCATAACATAGCAAGTACACGTAGAACATACCCAATCATATTAGATATGGACTGCCAAATTGACCAGCAGCACGCAGTAGGAATTGAGAGCCACATGTGCGCAGCGCGCATTGCTATCTGCAGGTAGTTCTGCCGCCTTACTTGTTTCTGAGGTTGTCGGGATAATGCACTGGGCGATGCTAGGAACCTTCTGAATTCAGTGCGCCAGGGGCCTTCTAAAGAAATAAGCCAAAGGAAATGCATTCGTGCATTAAACACATTTGCTCAATTCTAACCACCAGGTCCGAAGAACGGGAGCACGCGCAACAGAGATTTAATCTTCAAAGAGAAATCGCCGAAAGAAAGAAAGAATAAAACCTTACAGGAACGAATTTATTTTAGCAACACACGAAATACAGGCTTTGGAGTTGTTCACGGGCTCACAAAGAGCTGGCGCGAACGCATAGACCTCCACAAGCCTGGCAAGCCATGCGCGGCTACCGGGGGGTGGGGGGTCGCCGATGCTCCAAGCGCGTGTGTGCTGTGCGCGAGCTGACACGCCGTGCACCACGAATCGTGGAGTGGTGTGCGGGCCTGTGAAATCGTGTGCGGACGACGTCTGTGCTTCCATCGCTACGTGGATGCGTTGTTAAAGTAACGAAATCGGTATCACGCCGAACATGATGCGGGAACGGGACCGGGTCGCGACAGGAGACGCCGCGGGAGCGGCCGGCCGCCGATCTCGCGCCTAGGCCTAATGAAGTGTCGCCGCCGTCGACTGTGTTGTGTTCGCGCGCGGCGCCTACTTTGGGAAGTCGCAGCTCACCGGACCGTTTGTACCGGTACGTGCAGTCCAAAGTTCGTATTTTTGTGAGCTGAGTAACTTGATTATATGCCCGTGTGTGATCGTAGCGGCAGCGTTTGGTTTTTTTAGCTCCGCTACTCGCTGAACACTATTGCGGTGCGGGCGATGATGTCCTTGCTGTTTGTCGAACACATCCTCACCTGCCGTCAACTTTTTCGCTGTGGCCCAGCGAGTGTTTCTATTGGTTATTGCAGAGAACTCTGAATGTTTGGTGGATCTTATGTTTCGCAGATGTTTCCACAAGGTACATGATCATTATTGAATGTTTTCCGATTGCAATTGCCGTTGCTGAAGTTACATTCGATACTTGACCAACCGGACGTGAACTGTTCTGTGGGCCAGAAGCACAAACTTTCTTGCACGCCATGTGTATAGACTTAGCTGGTGTGAGCCGCGACTTCAGTTCTGCGCACAAAGGATCACCTGATAAGATGCGTCATATGGCCGTGGACGCGTAGCGCACGCCACAGACCAGAGAAAAATGCCTCTCTCCCGAATTGTTTAGGACGTCTGGACATAGTATACCAACGACCGTCAAGAAACACTTTGCAGCATTTTGTGTTTCGAGGTGATTCCACACGACGCGAGAGCAGTTGCGGAGTGGATTGAGCGGTCAGGGTTAACAAGACATGGCGATGACTGCACGTGGCAATGGTAAGGTTAATGTTTTACTAATCGCGTTAGGCGACGTACGTGACGATAGTACACAAGCGGATTAATCATTAAGTGCACGTTAAGTACCATTTTGGGCATATAAGCTCAGCGACGTCGCCGAATACACGCAGCGTGCGCTGCGACCTCCATCCAGGACGTGCGTCGCGCGTGCCTGCGAAGTGCGCGGCACCGTTTGTAGCCGCGCTCCGTGGAAGATATGTTTAAAAGGCATTGCCATTCCTAAGTTCTTGTTGCTGCGCATTAGCTTCTTCATTATTGCGATGTCATGTTGCAGTCGCGATGACTGCGCGCGTGCGCCCGTTGTGGCGCACGTCTTGGGCCCCGGTCAACGCACGTCTTCTTTGAAGATGGCGGATTTTACCAAAGTGTCGTACCACCAACTGCGTGACGCTGAGTATATATAAATGCATAAATTATCGTAGGCACGGTTTGTTGCCATCAATGTTTTGATGCTGTGTTTTTAACGTAACATGCAAATTCAAATGTAGTTGTCGTACCTCCTACTGCGTGACGCTGGGTGTAAATGCGTATGGGAGGCATAGTTTGTTGCCATCTACTTTTTGATGCCAACCATCAGTGTTTTGTAACAAGCTGATGTGCTTTGTGGCAGGTTGTCTATTTTGGTGTTATTGTTGCACTCCATTGAATGTGTTGTGCAACTTGTGAAAAGTTCATGTATGTGAAATTGTTATCACATATTTTTTTTTTGTTCTGGAGTGTGCGTGCAAGCAGATGTAAGATATTGTGAGTGGTGTAGGACATGGAACATGATGCATTCACGAAGTACTGACACTGTAAAATTTGTTCCACAATTCTTCGCTTTCTACAAAACTACTGCAAGTATTGTTTATTTGAAAGCTTAATATTTATGTTCGTGTTTGAAATTGTGTACATTGATGACTGGAGCTTTGTGGAAAGCGAATTATTACTATTTGATCATCAAAGGTCTGATGCTGATGGGTCTAATATAAATTATGACCATCTTGGGGCTTTGAGCCTGACTTTAACATGCCAAAATTGGCTGCCATTAGAGTCTTACGTTGTGTTTTGCTTTCCTTTAATGTTGGGTGTACTCTCACTTGCATATAATTCAGCTATGTCATTCTGTAATTTAAGCTGGTGTATTTAATGTGTCGTAACTTGATGTGTTAGTGTTTTACTACAGGAGTAGGGGAATACATGTATCCTTTGTCAGAATGTTTATTGCTAATTGTCCATTGTATTCATATCCTGTTTTAATAACATTGTGGCAAAATGAGCATAACAAGGTCCCAAGTGTTAATTACACTAGGCATAACTGTAGTGATTGCGCATATAGTTTGCACTTTCTCAGAAGCCTTTGTTTAGTGTGCTCTGAGTGCATGCTAAAGAACACCAGGTGGTCACATTAATCTGAAGCCCTCCACCCTGGCACCATCTAACAATTCCTGCCTTGCTTTGAGGCATTAAACACCGTGAACCAATAAATGTTGTTCAACGAGTCCCTCCATGCTTGAAGCCCTGTAAGAGCGACTGCAGTTGCATTTCAGTAGCAACAACAGTTTTAATTAATCAAGAATTATCCTAACGAATGCATTAAATGATGTAATTTGTGTCGCTATATTCTGTCAATATTGTTTAAAGATAATTTGTGTAGCTTACCTAGTTGCTGTAATCATGTAAGTGGGAAGAACACTTCTTGAGGCAGTTTTGTGAAGCAGCACAATTAGTTGAAGCTTGTTTTCGTTCATAGTACCACCTGTTGGAGCTTGAAGTGGCATGAAATGTGGTTGTCTTTTTCAAGACAAGTCCACTTGTCGAAACGTTTGCTCCTGCTTTTACCTTGTACTCGTTTTGCTCATTGTGCAGATAACAGTGAAACATGACTGATCTTTTAGACATCACAAGTCACCCAGTATTTTTGCTAAGTATTCAGCTTTTTGCCAGGTTACTAATTGCTCTGTCGTTGCTGTAGGAGCATAATATTTATTTCAGTGGTTTCAGTCATATAGAAATGATTGGTTGCTGAATACCTTGCTACAACATATTTTTGTATGCTCTGACATTCTGAAAGATCTGAAAGAAATCTTTCTGATTACCTCCATTAGTCACATTATGGTAGCAGCAACAGCCACAGCACAGAGCAATAATATAGCTGCATTGTAAAGCAGAATAGTAAAACTTTAACACTCACTTTTTACATGTATGGTAGTAATGTTGGCAGTGCTCATTCCACGTCAACGTTTTGTAAGTTTCATATGCATCATACACTAGTTTTTACACTGTTTACCAAAGGGTGATAAATGGATGTGGTTTCTTTCTTTTTTTAGTAATGAGGTTTTCTCTGTCCATTGTGACAGTTTGTGGTGGCCTCCAAGGCTTATCACCTACTGTGAGGGAAAAAAAATCACTCTTCTTTCGAGTTGAAAATAGTTGTGAAGGTACCATAACCACATGCAAAGCATGCTGTTTTATATATACATGTGTGTGTGTGTGTGTGTGTGTGTGTGTGTGTGTGTGTGTGCGTGTGCTTGTGCGTGTGCGTGTATGCCAAGAACCAGTTTTATAGAAGTAGTAGTAAATCGTGTCACAGAAGACAGTTTTGAAAAGTCCCATTGGGGATATGACATTTTGATGTGCTGGTGCAGAAAAATTCTACATGTTTGTGACTCATACTACATAAATAGAATATATGTATTCATTGTACAGGACTAATTAAATAACCAAAGCAACTGTAAAGGACAACTATTCAATCTAGGTCCCAGTGAAAATAAACTTTTTGCATTTTCAAGGAATGGTTATTGCATTTGATTTGACTTAAGCTAATTTAACAGCATTAACCTGAAGGATAGGTAAGAAACAATAAGTTAAGTAACGATAAGCTTTTTTTTTTTGACAACTTACTTATGTCTCATTTTGCAGAGTAGTACCCCACTTGGTTAAGCTGCAAGCCGTAAGGCAGGAAAAATTTATGATGCTTTAAATTGTTTCACTCTTTTAAAAAAAACTTGTCATCGATCTCCTTATCATTTTTGGATAAATTCCTAAAGCTGAATGCATGAGCAAAGAAATGCTGTGGAATTATGAAATTTATATTTCCCTTGTTCCCACTAAAATGCTGGGGCAGCGTGAATGTTTGCGACCTCAGTGTGATGTACGAATTTTAAATTAAATGATAGGCGTGCTTGTCTGCACACCTGTCAAAGTGCCAAAACCGCATATAAACACTGCTACGCCTCATGCCATTTCACCCCTGAAGGAGCTGGTCTGGCTCTGAAATGTCGGATTTTAAAATAACTTTTGGTTGGAGTTTTCTTTCTCTTTAATTCAGTTATTTCCAACCAGGCAGATATCTGCCAAATGTTTACCTGTGATTTTTTACCATGTTTTTATTTGCCTGAGAAATGCATGGCATATGGACAGTTGTAGGCATCAAGGTATGGTAGTTATGGCATTGAGTGAGGTTATGGCGAGTCGCAAGATAACTTCTAAGGCTGTGTCTGGTTCCATGCCATTTTTCGTGTGTCAGTGACAACATTCCATTGTGTCGTTTGTGCAGCTGCAGTAAGATTGCAGTGTTCTACTTGTATTGGTACCTTCATAGACTTTGAAAACACAAATGTATATTAGCAACTTTGACAGTGTGGCCCAATCAGTGAGGAGTGGCTAAGGATACGATCTGGTACCAGTTGTTAAAATTGCATGCATTTAGTTTTTGCATTGTCACTTCATTTGCAAGGAGCCGTGGCAGATTACCAGTTAGGCTCATAAAACAAAGATAATTAGTGAAAGAGCCAAGCTGTATGTTAACGGCTTCTACGTTGTATCTAAAGGAACATTTTCTGGACACAAGTTCTCCGTAAGGCATGAAAACTGGTTAGTGCTCAAATCAGGTAGTGAACATTCTTTTTTTACTCACAAGCTCAGTATTTTGCCAAAATGAAGTTTTAGAATAATTGATTGGCATGAAATTTTACATGCAAAATGTGTACCAGGTCAAATATGCATTGTGGCTCAAGTGCATGGGACCAATTGTTCATGAACTGCACTGGATTTGCAAAAACCGTAGGCCAGATTCCCATGAAAGTTCAGTGCTTTACAGCATATAGTAGGCTCCACTCTTTGTTGCGAAAATTTGTCTGAAGTAGCATCTTGAGTGTTGTGCCCATGTTATCTGTTTCTTCTGCTTCAGCACAGATAAAGGTTGGCAAAAAATTTTCTGAGCAAATGCCTTGCTGCATCTTTAGTGCTTGTATTTCTTCCTTCTTCCTTTAGGCCATCTCTGTTTCCATCCCCTCCTTCCAGTAGAGCGCACAAGTGCTGTGCTCCTTCTGATGGCAGTTGCCAGCTTGCTACTTTTCTTCCCTTCTCTATTTGTATATACATTTTCAAACTGAATGGTAGTAATAAAAATTACGGCAGAACTCGTCTCATAATGACTGTCGACGATAAGGCGAATAGCAATTGAGCAATGTAGTGACAGATCATATTCCTGAAGTACTGTTTATTTAACACATTCTGAGACTTGTTGATTCGGCTGTATGCCTCATACTCCGATATCATCCCACTTTGCTATGGCACTCGCTTGCCAAGGTCAGCCATGAGCATGGAGGCATGGCGACATCTGTATGATGCTGATGCAGTGACGATGGAATGAGGGAGGAGCAATGATATTGATGAAACAACAAAGGTGGGTAATGACGAAAGCATAACAACAATGTCATGATGATTCTTAAATTATGACTACGGAATAATGACGACATGACGACGATGGTGTGGTGATAAATAAATGAAGAAGCAAAAATGATGCCGATCGCACAACCATGATGGCATGAAGACGACAGTATGGCAATGAATGCATGATAGCGTGTGTGTGACGATGATACAAAGATGACGATGGCATGATGACAGCCTTATCACGATTTAATGACGACAGCATGATTACAGTAGAATGATGAACAAGAAATGACGATGGTGTGACGATGACAGCACGATGACAATGGGATGACTATACTGACGAATGCATCATGACGACAATGGGATGACGAGTGTATGATGATGATAATTGCGTGACGACGACGGCGTGATGTTACTCAAGTGATGACAATGGTAAAGTGACAGCGTGATGACAAGCGTCGGATGACAAAGCTGTAATGACAACAATTCAGTGACCACGATAGCATCACGACCTCAACTACCAAGCTGGAATGACGATTATTGAACGACCACGATGGCTTAACGACGCCACAATGAGTGTCGGATGACGAAGCTAGAATGATGATGATGCCAAAAGCCCATACCTACTGGCCTGAGCTATTAGACAACTTGGACGACTGGGTTGGGGTAGATAATGTGACGACGACGGCGGCGGCATGACGAGAGTAAAATCATGAGGCTAGAAGGATGACATTGGAATGACCACGACAGCATCTCGACCAGGATGCTGTCGTGGTCGAGAACGCAACCTCTGGAGCGGCCCAAACAGGTAGACAACTTGGGGCACTGGGATGGCATAGGAAGCCAGATAGATAGATAAATAGACAGGCTCAATATGGCTGAAGTAGGCAAGGAATCCTATTCACATTAACAATAAATTAATCGAAGCCACCTGTCGCGATGGCTGAGTGGCTATGGCATTGTGCAGCTGAGCCCTGAATTCATATAATTGTATTGAACTTACTTTTAATAAAATTACCTAATGGACACGATGCAGTAGCCTTCAGATTAATATTAGTAAAAGCAAAGCAGCAGTATTTCGATCCAAAATGAAGGGTATATCCACTAATAAATCTATTTTATTAAGATCAATGTATGTTGAAATTGTGCCCTACTTTAATATGGTTAGGTGTTGCACTTCAAGAATACATGTCGTGGGATGTCCATGTCGATCTAATGCTGACCAGGTTGGCACAAATTCTTGGTTTTATTTACTGTAATCTCCACATACTACCATCTAACGTTATGATACTAATCTACAACACCTTGTTTTATTCTAGCGTTAGCAATCACGGCGCATGAAAATTTCCACAAAAGTCATAAATTAGAAAAAAAGATTTCTTAGGTCTGTTGAAAATGTGTCTGTGTATTATCATACCGACAGCCTATTAATCAAATATAATGTATTTGTGACACATTTGTTTGACTATATTGTTTGTAAAACATTTAAAACGGAAACTACGAACGTGCAAACAGTCTCTATCTACGAAGAAATGTTACAAGTTATCAGACATGTAGCAAACAATCATGGAAAGTAAAAACACTGCAGAATAGACTACCTAGACTATTAAATAGTTTAAATGATAAAAATATATAAATAGAAAACATGGCATACACGAAACGTCATACTTGTTTCGCAATGTAATATAATTGTTCCTAATGTTTTCCCCCATTATCGTAATATTATTCCCAGTTACAGTATGGTTTTGTAACTTTCTTGTTCAAATTTCGTTTAGTTTCTTTGATTGTATAATGAACTGATGCAGCACACATTGATGTACTTTGTGTGTCATAAGAAGAAAGTGCTCACTGTTCTTTGTTACATGTTGCTTTGTGTTGCAAGCTGCAGCGCTTTTTAGTCTTTCTAACTTTCTTTTTTCCCTCATTGTACCTTTCCCTTTTTATAATACAAAGAGACCCGCTGCGGTGGCTAAACACCTATGGCGTTGTGCTGCGTAGCACAAGATCATGGGATCGAATCCTGGTAGTGGTGGCTGCATTTCGAAGGGGGCAAAATGCAAAAGTGCCTGTGTGCTGTGCACTGGGTGCAGGTTGAAGAACCCCAGGTGGTTTAAATAAATCCGCAGTTCCTCGCTACACCGTGCCTCATAATCAAATTGTGATTTTGGCACGTAAAACCCCAGAATTTAATTTTTAATAATACAAATACATTGTTCTGTACCTGGTGCACAGCTGTCAATGTATGGGGGATTGTGTCCCTGTCAAGCTGTCATTTCTGACCACTTTTACTGCTTGTCCCCTGTGCCATTTAACCAGTATGTCATGCAATAAGCATTATTATTATTATTATTATTATTATTATTATTATTATTATTATTAACCTGAGGCCATGTGTTTGGTTCATGACTGTGGCAGCCACATTTTGATGATGGCAGAACGCTGAAGCACTCATATACTTAAATTTAAGGACATGTTAAAGAATACCAGGTAATCAAAATATAATCCAGAGCCCTCTACTATGGCATTTCTTGTACCTCGTGAGTTGCTTTGGGACACTAAACCCCATAATTTTTTTTTTCCTTTCTGCAGTGTATGTGTGAACAGTGAGTGCAGAAAAGGGAGGCAGAGCCCAGGTTGGGCTGGGCGATGTGGTCAGCACTGGTGTGCTCCCCCCTTGATGGCCGTTTCTTCTCATGCCCCCCAAGCCAGCTGCAGCACAAACGCATAGCGGCCAGCCCCCTGGCCCCACTTGGGGTCGCATGTACCTCGGTGGCCGTCTCACCGCACCAGAGTCTCAGGTGAGCCGGCAGTATAACCTTTGAAGCATTGATGGCAAAGCAACTCACCTAGTTGTGTTGTATGAACTGATTCACGAGAACAGATTTTCGTGGCCTGTCTCGTGAAGGCGTTTCAACCTAAAGCATGTCTTCTGCCGATTGAGAGGGACTATTGCCCGCCAAATTTAGTAATCACTTTGATAAAGGGGCCCCTCATGAGGTCTGCAAGTTGCAAACGGACTACAGTGGTGCATACATCACGCGCTAATAATTATTTCGTTTATGTATCAAGGCACTGCACGGTGCGAGGACAGCTGATATTTCAAATGCAAGTCCGCATGCCCTTCCTCTCTCGAGAGTCCTGCTTCCTGTGGGAGAAACAAGGCCACTTAGATATATGCCTCTACGTAAAACGCTCTGTCTGTAACGTCCCCAATTGTGGCATATGACTTCGGTAAATGATCGAATGCGGAACTATGGCCTGGCTAGAGGAGGAATACCCAGCAGTGCACATCTCCTCTTCTAGTCTGACTATTGGAGTCTGCCAAAACCATCACTAGAAGTGTGCTGCACAGTAAGGAAGGAAGAAAATAATAAACAAGAAGGTGGCGGGTCTGGGGAAATAAGTGTACTGCAGTTGCCTGGATTCAGTATGGGAGAAGGCAGAAGAGAAATGTTGCCTGTGGATGCTGGTCGAGGCAAAGGAAGAGTGCCTCTGTTGGCAGTGAAACTTACCTCCTGGCAGTATGGCATTCCCCCATTTCAATTTTTTCCCTCTCCTCTAATAACGAACTAATTGAAAAAATTATGGTGGTAAAATGCTGCTCGGATGACACTTTGCAACTTCCTGTCTATAATGTTTGTGTGGGACATAGTGAGGGGCTTTTTAAGTAATGCTTCTCTCAGTGATATCTGCAGTAAGGAGTCGGTAGCTCTGGGGGATCTAGGCAGCAGCTGAACACATGAATCCAAAAATGGGCGTTACGCGTGAAGAATGAACAACTGAATGCTTATAACTGGGGAATAGAAGCACTGGGATGATGAAACGCAAGGCATTAATATTAATTCGGGGAAACCTATGAACACTGCACAATAGAGGAAAAAGCAGGTTAGGAATTTGCAAGGAGATAGACATAATTAAGTGCTCACGTACAATGTTTTTATTCATTTTTCTTGAAGTTGTCATCGTCCCAGTGCTGTATTTCCTGGTAATGAACAATGCAAACTAGTTTAATTATTCTTCCTACCGGTATGCTTTTTGCTTGAGATCAAGACAATAAACAGGCGAAGCATGCTGGAGCATAAAGCACAATTAGCGCTTCATGTCTACTTTTTTGTCCTTCAGTCCTTGTGTAAATTTATGCGCTAGCTAGCTCTAATAGCTCATCAGCTCACACTGAGTTTGTGGAGGAATTATCATCCAATTCAGTGACTTTTAGTAGCTGCTGGAAACACCTGGTTATGAAACAGTAGCTTAGGAATTGCTGGGGTGCGTTATTGAAGCCCAATGGCCACTTCAGTCAACGAATGTTGCTGTTCGCTCGTCGGTGGAGTTAGGGAGGATCTTCAAGTCGAGGCACGTTTGTGAATATGACCATAACATGCTGCTCTTGGGCATCATGCACAGCCCATGGGGCCAGTGATCTATGTGCATATGCTGGGTTTCACACAATGTTTTCGTGCAGGAAAGTGCCTGCCATTCCGAGTGAACCATTTGCCGCCCAGGGCCTGCAGGCGCCAGTGGTTGACCACATTGTACCACCCACTGGTGTGAGCGATTGTACCAATAGTTTGCAGGAAGGAATGACTGGCCTGGTGACACGGCATTCAAACCCTGGCTCGCAGGCTAAGGTGAGTGAAGCCTCAGGTTTCCTTGGCTAGCTGCACTTGCGGGGCTACCCAGCACTTCACATGTAGGCAAATTGTATATGGCACTGTGTTATGTGCTTTTGTTGGTATTGTGGGTGACATCTCATTGCCAACTGAAGCATAGAAAAAAATGGCCATCTCACGCTTACATCAGCCTCTCAGCATGCAGCCCCAAGTCCATGCATATTTGTGGTGTCTCAAGGGAGAATTACTGCACAGATCAGCCTTGTGTACCTCTGAAGCAGAGACCCAGAAAAAAAAAATGTGTGGAAGGCATGGCATATCCTGTTCAATCTAGTCCCTTTATGATCGGTCAGCAGCGTTTGCATAGTTGAATTTATTCCTTTTATCATCTGTTAGCAGCATTTGCGTAAAGTTAGATAAATTTTTGAGTTTATTTAACCTTGAGTGCACACTCACTTTTCACTCTGGCAGCAAGTCTGTAAAAAAGCAATGTTCAGAGCATACCAGTCTTCCTTTGTTTGAATTATAGGGCCGTGATGGAAAAAGGGACTCTGTGTTAGAAACACGCAGAGAGATTTTAAGCTTGTCAGTTGATTAACTTTTAAAACTGAGCATTTTGCAGCTGCTACTTTCAAATTCATATTTGCACTTCACAAGCTTCTCAACCGATTTTGTTTGTAATTGTCATAGCTTTAGCCTGAGAAATGTTACTGAAGTTGTGAACAAGAAAGTGACTTGGTACAAGTGGATGAGGGAGTAACTGATACTAAGAGCAGCACTATTTTAGGTTAAGGAATGGCATAAACGTAGTACAGTACTTGTGCTACCATAGTGAATGATACAAGCTCGCAAGATGTCAGTGATTGATAATAAAACTTAATTTGCATTCAACATAAAAAAAGATGCAGCTTGGTCATTTTTATTAGATCTTTGTATAGCAGAACTTGCCAGTGCTACCTCTTCCCTCTTCTCTCTGTAGGCACATTTTTCAACCTCTAAGGTCATTGACACAACGTAGGATTACAGTTGATGCTCATTACAACATACCGTATTAATCCAGCAATAAAAGTCCATTATATCCTAAGTTCATTCTATCCAAAATTAGGGTCATAGTATGTTGTGAAAGGGCGAAACTTCACATATACTGCTGTCTAACTAGTAAGCTATTGCAAAAATGATGAAAATATGAAAATTATTTTAAATAGCTATAGATAAATGGGTTTACGCAGTAATCTTACAGCCAAGCATGGCGGCATGGCGTCTTCCTGTCTGCCGTTTTTCAGACGCTGGTTGCTGACAAATGCCATGTTCCCTGTACAAGAGCATACATGCACCCGCACAACACCAAGATTAACGGCTGGCAAAATTGCGGGGAGCCGGCCGGCCAGTGCTGCATTGCCTGTTTAAACAATGCCTGCAGTGCCTTTTTAAAATTTTCAGAGAAATGAATAAATGCACACCCTGCAGGGGCATGGGGTTGTGCTGCATGCAATCATAAATGACTTGAGGCTACTGAAAGCTGTGAGAGGGGCTGTACAGTAAATCAGGCGGTGTTCGCGTGGTTGTTGGGGGAACCCTGCCTGTGTCTGCATGCATGCCACGAAGTCTCTGCTGTCTGTGAGACGGTAGCAAGGGTTGTCTTTCCCAATATAGTGTTGCATGCAGGGCTGCATTTGTTGCCTGCACCGTCTGCGTGTTGGAGGGTGGGAGGGAGATGTGGGGCTTCCTGCAATCACCTTGAGAGAAAAGTGGTGCTGCGGTGCTGTCTAATGCATGAGAATGTTGGCTAGGGAAGGTTTTGGATTGACATCTTGTCAGGACACCCTGAAGATGTAACTGGTGACAAGTGGTCCATGATACATGTTACAAATGCAAAATCAAACAGGACGCAAACAGAATACACAGACACTTGTTGGTCATATGTCCCATTTGATTTTGCACTGGAACATGTATGACAAACCTAGCAAACAATTAGCTCACCGTTCAGGATTAGTGACAAAGGGTCTGTCTGTCACAGTGGTTTAGGCACTGATACATCTGCATGAAAGACTCTGATTTTTCTCTGTTATTATTTATTAAAACATTAGCATTCTTGTTAGGGTGTGTAGCTATATTAAACTTGAACGGTACCGCAGGTGGGTTGCTAAAGTTGGATAAAATGCAGTAAGGTCTTCGATCGTACTGCGCTAGTTTCAATCATATGTTTCCATGTTCTTTGTTTTTATGTTGTATTGCATGTGGGTAAAAGCTATCACAACATGTATTACAGGAGAGCCAAGACTCATTATGAGTATTTAATTGAAAGAAAGCTGTATTTGCACAACTGTGACTGTATTGTAGGCCAAGCACGTTCGGTACAAACCAAACCTTCCCCTTGCGGGCATTCCCATGATCACAGCACTCTCTAAGGAACTCGTACAGACGGCAGTGCCAGGTTTCTCTCTATACTCCATCTCACAAGTCATTTACAGCGCTGTGGAAGCTGTAGGATTGCTTAGCCAATAGGAATATCTAATGCCCCTTAACCCTTTGAGGGTCAATTTTTTTCGCCATATGCGAGCGCCCAGGGTCAATTTTTTTTATTGCAGATTCCAATTGTTCTTAGGGACTTATTTCGAAAAAAAATTACCACAATTTTTCTAGGGTGACCGTAAAGTGAGAAAAAGATATTTTGCGTTGGTATATATGTACTCTTTATTCATGAATAACAACAATAAAAAAAGGAAATAAGCTTATAAGAATAAAAAATTTGATGCATTGTTATAGCTCAAGGCTTAGAATATGCGCACATGAGAATATTTCGCAAGTCTCAAATGTTGCTAGTCGTATAATAATATCTACGTCCATAGCAAAATCAAGCTGCGTAGGTGTGCTCACTCAAGAAAACTGTGGGGTTGTGTGCCCGTCAAAAAAAGCAACACGTGCGACAAATTTCCGCTAATCTTCATCTTATCGCCAACCAGAGTCAATTAGTTATTGCGAGTGTCAAAAAAAGAAACGGAAACGCATGCATGGCGGCATCCTTCCTATGCGCACCCCGGTGAGCACTAAACGAGCGAGAGACAGGCGGTCGCCCTTTGCGCGATTAGTAATGAGATAGCCATCAGTTTTGCAACCGAAAGAAGCCGAAATCGCCCGTGGAACAAAACCCGAACCGCCGCTCATCCGCGCACACGCCAATAGGCCAGCGGTAGTATATAGACGAACGGGAGCTAACTAGCTCTAAAACAAACCATGCAACTAGAACCGAGAGAGGGAGGTGCGCAAAAGAATTCCCTGTATTCCCACATAGTGGCAGCCCATGACAGAGAAGAAAAAGTTATGAAATTGGCGCGCTTTTTAAACATACAGGCGGCGCCGTAAATATACGGCATCGACCATTTTTGGACTTTTTCGCGGTGCCGTATATTTACGTCATTGACGCTCAAAGGGTCAAGATGTGCTCATTCACGTCGCGTCGTCGGCTCAGCGTCTGCTTGCTATCCTTTTGATTCACGCTCCACGATTGGTGGATTGATGCAACAGATGTTTTGGCATTGTACCGATAAGCTGCGTTTTCATGAATGTGACAGTAGGGCTTTGCTTCATCTGTATGCTTTCTCAGCAGTTCCTTCCCGCCTTCTTAGCCAACAGTAAGGGCAAATGCCTTTATAAAGGTTCACCTGTACTGCATCGTCTGCTCGGCGTCTATTGGCATTTTCTCATCACCTTCATCACATACCGTACTAGAGCAGAGTAGTATATTAACGGTGCACTGAACAATTAGGCCTTTATTGTGCTCTGAATTGTCAACACATCACCAGTGCTAATGTTGTGGCACCATCTGCTAACTGGAAATCAAACCACATTTATGGCTCGTTGATGCCTCTGCAGTCTTATCAGCGTCAAAACAAACAGTCGCTCTCAATAATTGCGACAAAACATACCTAATGCTTTGTCCTCAGCGTGAGATGAGATTAAGCGATGCCGAATTTTACTTCTTATTTCTTGCAGTCAGGGTGGATGGAGAGCTAGTAACAAGAGCGAACTTGTTTCGAAGTGGGCTTTCTGTACTGTATGGGCCACTGTCTTGTAATCATGGTTAGGATGGCTATTACAGTTACCAATGTTAAGCACCACAGTAATTCATGCTATAAAATGTGCATGTGCAAAGGTCCTATATGTCATGTATCGCTGTAACGTATCATGTACCAAGCAAACATAAAGCCCTCTAATCCTGCCAATAATCAGACAGTTATGCCTGGAACTATATTCCGCTGCACAAGGATATTAACTGTGTACATCTCGTAGCTTCAGTAGTGCAGCAAACGACTTGTGAGACGGAGTATAGGTATCTGTCGGAAGCTCCGTGGAGGGAAGTGGACGTCAGATCCAGGAGGCACAGTGGTGGACGGCAGTGGGCGGGTGGGTGCCTGTTGGCATGGGGGTTCCTCCACCGTGTGCGTGTTTGTGCGTGTCGGGCACCCAGGAGAGCGGTGCCCTGATGGCAGGTGGTGCTGGCCGAGAGGACGACTGGCAGATGCCGTGCCTGGAGCCCTCGCCCGAGCGCCGGTCTGTGCGTAGTGCTGCCAAGCGCTGGGGGCCCCGCTCGCCCGAGATGCCCATGCTTGTGCCAGCAATAAGCAAGGCAAGTGATGGCAGAGGACCACATTGTTTGGCCAGTTAGCTTGTGTTAAGAGGGCAGCTCTGGCATTTATATTTTTAGAAGTGTGCGGATCTGTATGCAGTTTGTTTCGTTAATTCTCACTGTACACTTTAGTCACGTGTACCAAATGGCATGATTGAGAGTTGGGTAGTTTTTCAGCCGGCTAATTAAGGTCGGTGGGCACACTTCAAACCTGTGCCTTCAGATGGATGATTTCTACTTGTCACCCTGCGACTGCTGCTCATGACGTCAACGTAGGACAATTCCTCGAGTGACAATGCTGGAGGCAGCATCTTTTGAAGCTGTCTTTAAACAGTTGTGCAGGACCCTTGTTGCCATGAATGACCGTGTTAAACCTATATTCTGGAGTGAAATTTTCAGTAGTGACTTTGCTTTCCTAAAGCAATCCTTTTCAGTTACTGTTTTTACAAGAAAAGTCTGTAGCCTAAGAACTTTTTCACACATAGTCCCAAGTTGTCTCTTCTTTTGTTCCCAGCACGGGCCTGCTTTAACATCACGGCTGACACTATGAGGAGCATATCTCTGGGCTACCCGATTCATTTTTGGTCCCAATGTCTTATATTTTGCTAATTTAATATAGATAATTTCAGCAAATTTAGATAAAAGCTAGATTGTGTTGTTACATGAGGCACATAGAAATCTGAGCAAGTTCTTTTCTGTCACCATGAAAATTTCGGGGTGAACAGCAAGAACAGTGCTACAACAGAGACCAACGGGACACATGTGCTGACTATCTTCAACTGTGTAACGAATTCATTCTGCTGTGGTGCAATATTTGTAGCTCAGAACAACTTGTCATTGAAAGAGTCGGCATGGTCTGCTGAATGTTTTTTCCATGCAAAGAGAGGACACACAAGGGAATCGAAACATGCAAAAAACAGCACTACCAAGTTGTTTTATTAAAGGGTTCTTGAAACAGTTCAGACAAATTTTGCAGATGCGTAGGGTACAGCTAAAGTAAGTCATTCGTACCACAATTTGTGTACCACATTCGTACCACAATTCATTCGCCAAGTGATCGGGGTTAAGCTCTGCCTTAGTTAGCTCTGCGTCATAGTAGGACGTCGTGTCATTTACTTCCGGTTGTCTTGGAGCCAACGCGCGAAGCAGCGTGTGTTGCGAGCATTCTGTTGCAGCATCAAGCATGTCCGATATTCCGGTAACCACAGGCGAGCTGGGAATTTCGATGGATAGGTGGAGTCATAAACTAAAGTCCCTCCATACTACTATTGCTGTGATGAAGGAGCTTTAGCATAGACGTACGTGAGCGGCCTTATCGGTCTGCATGATCCAGCCACCTAGTGGTGCAGAGCTTAACCAGCCAAGCAAGGAGCTAATATTGCTCTAACCAAGTGTAAAACATTTTAAACATTTAGAAAACAATGTGTTCACAATTACGCTCCTGCCATAAATTAATGCCAACAGCAAAGGGGAATAAATTTTGTTACTGCTATATTAGTGCTGTGTTTGGTTGAGCTCTGTGCCGTTAGGTCGCTGCACCATGCAGACGGTTCACGTTTCACGTTTGTGCTTCCGCTCATCCGTGAAAGGATGAAAGCACTTGCATTTACCCGAATACCGGACATGTGAAACATTATTGTAGTAGCAATCCTCCAGCATAAAGTGACGGGCGCAAACTTGCAAATCCTGGTACCGATCGGATACCCATAGTTCGATGCGCTGCAGCCACTCTGCTCATCTGCTGTCTTGCAGAGGGACACGATGTCACTCTGCATGACATATTACCAGTCGCTACATTTGCAGCCTACAATGTAACAAGGGCAAACCATGGTGCTTGCGAAAAGAAAGATCGAGACCAACACTGACCGTGGAGCTCTCGTCAACACAAAGCACATTGTAACACATGCAGGCAGGCAACTTGCAGAATTGTGATACTGCATTTTATCGCTGGCTTAGAGTTGTAATACGAAACAGATGATTTCTTTTCTTTTTTGAAATTTTGCTACTTTCAATAATGTTTATTTTAAAAATTGACGGCCTAGATAAAAAAAGTCTGCTTCTTGCCGTCACTAGATTTAAGCTTTCTTTTTGTATTAAATGTATGTAAAGAGATGGAAACTACTGCTCTGCTCTGGTATGCATTAAAGCAGTCAACACTCTTGGGATAACAAAGCCGTAGCTATGCAGAAGCACTCAATAATGAGTTCCCATGAGTAGTTCACTGGTCACGACACAAAAACTGCTATTTCACAATCCAAGTTCATAAGCAAGAACACAAGGACAATGCTACCCATGCTTCAAAAAATTTAAAAAGGAATACAGAAAGGACATCATGAGAATTTCTTTTAAATGTAGCAAACCTCATCAAATTTGGTGCTGTAATTTCCAAGAAAAATGATTTCTCCATTCACATTTATTTAAATAGCCGCGAGCTAAAGCTTCCTCTTAACATATAAATCTGTGTTTAAATGTAATGAGTGCACTGGGCTCAATTTACTACTTTAACTTTTGTGCCAGTTATAAAGAGCTGAGTGCATTTTTTTAAGCCTATTCAGACAGTCGTCCTGCTGACTTTCTAGGTAGGAGGTCATGTTCAGCATACTGGTTGTGCATTCAGGTGGTTGGTGCTTAACAGAATGTAGGTTCTTGCATTGGGCAGCTTGGGCACATGCAGCAAAGCATTGCAGTGGAACATTTGAGTGGGTGCTCTGTGCCTGAATTACACTCGATTTTCAGGTGCCTGCAGAGGAGGCTGAGGAGGTGGTGTCTAAGCAGACGACGCAGCTTCTCCTGAGCCGATTCCAGGGAAGTGTGGAGGTGGACAGTATTGATGGTGTGGACTTCTTTAGTTTCTCTAGTGTGGAGGACCTCAACGAGTTTGCTCGTTCCATGGACCAACTACTCGAAGAGCAGTATCACGAGCCGCGCTCCCCGGACGGATCGGCACCTTCCTCGGTGGCGCGGTCTGGGGCAGCCGACGAGGAGTGGCGTGAGTCAGACTGGACAGAGGAGCGGCAGCCTGTGGTTGTGCTTCCGCGCAAGACGACAGACATCACCAAGATCAAGGGGTGGCGCCGTAAGGCATTCGGTTCAGACCAGGCAGCGGACCACACGACACGCTGGGTCATGGACCAGATGAATGAACAGGCATGGCGCCATCAGGATGAAGAGAAGCCAGAGCCACCTGCATTAATGACACGGAGGGCAGCGGCAGCAGCAGCCGCAGCTGCTGCAGCGGCGAGTGAAGGCCAGCGTTCAGCATCAAACCAGGCGATACCAAAGCCTGAAGCAAGGAGCATGATGGTTGAAGTTAAGCAGGAGAAGTTGCAAGGTCAGTGCCTCTGTGTTGCATAAGGCATTCTGTGTTCAGCATTCTTCCCGTGTACTTTTATCTGCAGTTGAGTTGGAGACTCTTGGTTGTAGTCTAAATATCCGGACTTCATTGATGTGTAGTTAATTCATGCGAATTGGTGGTGACTGTCTGCCGTGCTTTTATTGCCAGGCTGCTGTTCTATTCATATATATTTTTTTAGCTGTATGTGCTTTTTTTCATTTGCTTGCATTATGTAGAAGTATAGGCAGTGCCATGTTGTATTTTTATTATTACTATTTTCATTTTCCCCCACTGCCACTGTATTTTTTCTGACTAAGCCTTTTCTCATTAGGTTAGAAATTATAGTAAAATTTTTGAATAGTTGATATAATATGAGTATTCAAAGCAAATTGAATGTATTGGCAGCCATTTGGAAGCAAACATGGTTATTTTCTTTTGTTCCTACCTAACCTGCGGATGTTTGCCCAATTTTGTGCTAGCATGTACACATTGCGACAGAATTTAACGCTTGAGGTAAGCTCAGCCATTAGAGGACTAAGCTCTGCAAGAAAGCCTACCCTTTAGTTGCAAGGGGCACTGATCTGTGAACAGCGAGGGCTCATCCTAGCCCAACGGAAAGGAATGGAGGCGATTGAGCAAAGGAGCCCAACTGCAATGAGAACATGTTCTTGGGGGTATGGGAGTACATAGCCTCACTGGGCAAATGTGCCAGCTTCCAGCTGTTTGCATAGAGTTATAGGTGATCTGTTACCGCGATACTCACCTGAGCAAGACCCAGGACTCGTGCAGATGTTAAGGGTGATGGGCATTACCACCATGCCTGTGCACCAACGCAATACAGTCAACATCCGATTTTTTTAACTCTCAGAGACTGCGAAAACGTTTGAAAAAATCGGGCAGTCTGAAAAAATGAATGCATGCCTTTAACTGCCCTCGAGGGCCCAAACCACCGCACCCACATCCGAAGTAGCTTTAAAAGCTAAAAGCCTGCCACTACACTTATTAGGCATCTCGGTGCTCATACTGTGCCAGAAAACAGCAGGTACGCGCGTGTATAATAAAACACATTTTGTGTCCTGTGGCAGTAGCCCTTTAGCACTCACGGTATGCTCCACCGCATTAGATTGCGTATGCTTGACCGTGCAACGCCGCTGTATCGCGGCGAAGCTGACTTTCGGGAACCGGCATTGTGCAACTTGGATCCTTGCTGTGCTTTCCGTGATTTGACACCATCAGCGAGGATTACGAAGGTAAAGTTGGCACCATTGCTGACAGCAGTGAATGCATTAGATTAAAAACACTACCGGACAGCAGGAAGGTTGATAGCAAACATAGAAACTGCTTGTCCTAATGACAGCAGAAAACTACCGCTACTCCTGCCATCGGATAGGTGTGTGAGAGCGCTGGTTTGAGGCTGTGAGATAATCAACATGGCAGCAGTGGTGGCTTCAGTTAACACCGATTCGGACTTGTGGTCACACCAAAAAAGTGATAAATCTAACATAGAAGGGTTTCAGGGTCTAAAATTTCAGACACCATTATACGCTAACTCTTATGGGTATGTGGCGGGGCTGTAAAGCTGCCCAAGTTGTCAGGTATCTCTGAAAAATCTGTCGTTGACAGTATGTTAAAAGGCACTGTTATGAATATTGAAGTATGGGTGCATTACACATCTTTGACTGGTGTTATGAGGGTAGCATTTTGTTTTGTTCAAGCACTCGTAGGTTCCATCCCCACCTTCGCACCCTGCGTTACACAGTAGAACCCTGCAGACACATCTTTCACAAGACTGTTAAAAAAAAACAAGAAAAACGTAATAGCCGAGAAATGGGAAAAACTTAGAACTAAGAGTAGTGGAGAACTGCACACAATTTTATTTTAATTATTACATTTGAAAATAAGTCGCAGCGTTGCCTGAAAGGCGAAGCATCGATTGTGATGCTTAATTTGTAGACATGTATACAAAGTAAGGATAGCAGTTTCATCGGCCGTATAAACTTGTAAAGATTCGCTTATTAACTAAATTAACAGGCATGGTGTCAGCGTGCACAGGCAAACATGAACACATCACACTCGATGACCGCAGACACTTACTATCAAAACACTGCCGCGAAGAAGCGTGGCAGCAGCAGCTAGCCAAGTGACCTTCATACTCTCTATCGCTTCAACGCAAACTGAATTTTGTCAAGGCTGCCACCAGTTGTTTCAGGGACGGGGTTTCAGCGACCTTCAACAGTGTCTGCTTGGAGCTCAAGCCAGACTGACCGTCAGATAGGGTCCAGCAGGGAAGATGAGATGATGTAAAAACAAATAAAAGAAGTTTAATACATTGTTACAGGTGAGCGGTGCACTCCAAGACAAATAGTACAGAAACATTCAGCGTGTGTGCTCCTGCACGCAGGGGCAGAGAAGATTTTTATGTGGCATTTTGCTACCCTTCGTATACCCTACAACATCCGGGCAACTTTATTCTCGCTTACTCCCTGGTAAAGGGCCTTGTCAGCACACTGGTCAGCCCAAACAGAGGAATTTGGCGAGAAACTACTCACTGGCTTAGAGGTGGTGAAAGCAGGTCACATCGGGTCAACACAATGGTCAACCCACACACAGGAATTCAGAGAGA
The DNA here is from genome assembly GCF_023375885.2 of Dermacentor andersoni. Lineage (NCBI taxonomy): Eukaryota > Metazoa > Arthropoda > Arachnida > Ixodida > Ixodidae > Dermacentor > Dermacentor andersoni. Next base: position 37,553,917 of record NC_092817.1, read on the forward strand.
AACCACTGCCTGGCATAGAGGGGGTGAACATAGGACAAAAGAGAGTAGGATTTGCATTGGTGCATAATCCCGTCGCGCACAGCTGACGGGACAAGTCTTTTCATGTTGACTGTTATTACGATTAGGCACGTCGTGTCTCAGGCATTTGGCATCTGTTCCATTCATTGTTGCACAAAGTGAACCATAACAGTGGTGAGAACACAGCATGCACAAAGGTATGAGCTTTTGGCGCACCTAGACACCTCCCTCAACGCATATCATATTCAAGATGCGGCCTGCTCGGCCGCGCAATGTGCACTTGCTGGCAGAGTACATCGCTGCCCCCTCCCACCCTTGTGCTTGCGAGATTGAGCCGTGATGGTTGGCTCCCCTTGCAAGCTTTCACTCGCACATACAGCATCTGGCGCACGGTGATGGTGTTATCGCCTTTGGACTTTATATGAAATATATTTTTTCGCTTGGGTAGTTTGTGCCAAAACCAATTTTATGGCTACAACGTGTCATAGACGCCATCTTTAGATAGTAAATACGAATCTCAAAAGCCATGCTTTTGCTGGCTGAAACTGAAAATGCCATAGGTGTCACCCCCAGCACATTGGGCGGCCAATCCTATCGTCAAGCCACCAAGCCTGCTATATGAAAAGTTAACATGGCTGCTTGGGCTGGCGTGGAGTGGTAGTTCACAGCATATGATGCGGGAATGGTCCCACAGTTGCGGCGCAACAGTTGGGTTCCCAATGCGTTGGGTCCTATGAGAGCTGTGCCGGGATCAGCCAAAAATGACGTAACAGCCAGGAAGACACAGCACCCGGGAACACGGCAGCAGGGTTCTTACTGTATTGGTGGTGGTTTATTCTTGCAAAGGCAGTATTTCAATGCCAATGAGTTGGTTGGATGTCACACACTGTACACACTGAAGGGAAAGAATGAAGAGGCTTGCTGCAAGTGCTGTGCTGCCGGAGTCTTCCACGCAAGGTAGCATGAAACGCAGGCAAAGGAGAAGACTAGTGGTTCTTTCTTGGGCAGTGTTCATAACAAATCGTACACCACCACTTCATTTAGTAGGGTGTTAGCACAGCTTGTGCCTTGCTCATTTGTCATTACTTTAGTAGCACTACTCATGCTCCTTAGCTTAATAACGCTTGATATGACAAATGAAGTGGATGCCAAATGACACAGGTCCAAGTGCTTTTGTGTTTATGGGCATTTGATATGGTGTATAATAATGCACAGGTTGGCAAGGCCATACATAGTATGAAATAACTTGATTGTGAATTAGCAAGGGTCAAATGAACATGATTTTACTGTAATGGCTTACTAGTCTTTTTTTTTTGTTGTTGTTGGTGACATAATTGCACGAATTCAGCATGTTAAAGAAACTATCTAATAAGTCCATCTGTGTATCATTATACAATATTCGAAGTTAGGTAGTCATATTTGATTGGCGTTAAACAATTTTGATGTTTGCACACCCCTATTTTTCAAGCCTAATCATGCTAATAATGTGTTTAAAAAGCATCTTAACAGTTGTGACTGATTATTTGGAAGCTGTTCCACTTTACTAACATGACTGTGGAAAAAGTGAGAGAGTGGTGTGCAGGTATAACTTCAGCTCTTTCTGTGCTGGTGTAAAAACAAACCCAACTTATCTTTCTGATGGAATGCCTATACGGAAATGCGCACCAGATATCACATATTCGTGTCTTGATTAAAAGGTAAAACATGCCTAATGAAAATAACAACATATTGTGACGAGTTATTGGCACACTGTGAAAAGTAAAGTGTTTCAGCTTCGTAATGCAGCGCAACTACATAATTACTAATGCAGCGTTTGAATTGTAGCTCCACACATGCATGCACTAAATGTGCCTAGAAATTCCTTCCACTGGCTGTTGTCATTTGCAAAATGCATTGAATTTGCCATGGGGGCCCAGTGGTTATGGCATTTCACTGCTGAATATGAAGTCATGAGTTCCATGGTGTCCATGTTCTGATGCAAATGGAATCAAATAGCACTTGTGTGCTTAGATTTTAGTGTGTTAAAGAACCCTGGTTGGTCAAAAGTAACCACTTTCCGCATGGTTTAGCATACGTTATAGAAACAAAACATCCTCTTGCACAATAAAGAGTCGAAAAGAAAGAAAATCCTACATATTCACCCGGAATCTAGGTCCTCTAGCACTCTAAATAATGTTTGAGTTCAGTATTCTTTTTTTAATGTTTGGGGTAGCTCGACACAAAACGTGCAAAAATTAAGTAAATAGGTTATTTTTGCTATTTATGCCCCTGAAATCAGCACACACAAAAATACCAGGGTGTTTGTTTACTGCTTATTGGCCTACTGTGATGTTTTAATTGAGAAAAACATTTGTATGGTCTTGTGAGGCAAGCATTAATTGCTGTATCATATATGATACAGCATGCAGTTATGGGTTGTTTTGTAGAGGAAAGAAGACATTTGTTTTTTTGCAAAAGAAAAAATTTGGTGCTAATGTTTGTAAAAGTTTTGCTTTTTCTTATCACCATTATTGGCGGGGATAAAATTGTAAATAAATATTCCAGCAGTGTTTATGATGACGATATCATGGGGCCTGTCGTGTTCTGAGAGCTAATAACAGTAGCAAGAAATAACTTGTAGGAGGATGGTTTTGTCTTGGCTTATGTCAAGCTCCTAAACACTATCTAAAGCAAAAAGTTACATAAAACCAAGATTTATAAATGATCTGGCCTTGATATTGGAGCTATCTTTATGTTTATCAAGAATGACATCACATTTTGAAACAAACTTGTTCTAGCTGGAGCTACAAGAAATATACTGTAAATTTTAAAGCAATATTTAAACTTATTTTAATGATTCTGATATCTTTTGAAAGTTCTCGGCAATTTAAATGTCTTTCTGCACGGTCATAAATATACTCATAACTGCTTGGTGTATCATATATGATATGCAAATACTTTGGCTCAACATTGCCACCAAGCATTTCCTTAGAAAATTAAGGTCTGTTTAGGCATATCTGTCCTAAACAAAGAATTGCCTAATTTTTTCACATGAAAATTAAAATTTATGCATTAAGGGGATAATCTAGAGCCCTTCCCCTACAGCGTCTCTCATTGCCATGTGTGTTACTTTGGCACATTAAGCTGCATGATTTTTTCATTGTTAGCCAAGTGCATTGACACGAGGCCTTCTGTTCTCCTTGTGCAGCGCCTGAGGCCTCGATGTCCAAGGGTGTGCGCTGCGCTTTCCTGAGCTCCAAGTTGGACGAGTTCCTGCAGCACCAGTCAGAGCTGCGAGTGGGCCAGCTGGCCCAGCTTAACCCCAACATTGTGCCGCTGCCTGAGGGGCAGGGAGTGCTTGCACTCAGCAACCCAGTCCTTGCATGTCAGCCCCCTGAGGCAGCATCCAGGCAGGTGGGCCCGACCAGGGAGATGACAGCTCGTCCATCACGACGTTACGTCAGACCACGGGCACGTGCATTTTGCTTCATTTTGCCTTTTTCAAAATGCAAAAGAACTAATGTAATTAGATTTCGGTCCACACTAAAGAAAGGTGGTCCAAATATCCGGAGTCCCTCACTACAGCATACCTCATAATCATATTGTGGTTTTGGCACGTAAGACCCCATAATTAAATTTAATTACCGTATCTATTCGAATCTAGGCCGACAGTTTCTTCAAATAAACATATACCAAACTTCGAGGTTTGAGAATTTTAAAAACGCGCTCAAGTTTGTAATTGAAAATGATAAATATGCTGCATAGCTAGCACCATCTAGAAAAGTCAGTATCGCAGCCACTACTAGCCGTGCCAGTGGCCAACTGAAGTACATGAGCGATGTCGATATTTTGACCTGTGTTGTACAAGGAGGTTAAAGAACAACTGCTGGGGTGGAAACGATGTCCCAAAAGTGAAGCCGCACAGGAGGTGCACGATAAAACTATGAATGAACAATAAAAAACGGCGAAGAAGCGTTTTTCGCACACTTCCTGTGAGCGAATCAACCTCCTTGGTTAATCATGGTTTAGTTTGCCAGTCAGATACTACGTGTATCTCTGTATTACTGGTTTTAGTGTGAAATCTGCATATCTTGCCATATTTTATTGGGAAGAAAGTTCTCAGTATTCAGAAGAAATTATTATTTTTGTTGCGAACTACCAGATTTTATTTTCTAATTAGCCTAGCATTACAGTAACAGAGGTTGTAAGCTGAGGTGACCTGACAAGGTGAAGGATGGACAAGTATTGCCTTCACCTTTCCTGGTAAGAAGCTATGGGAGCTTCCACTCTAGCAATTTTTTTTTAACCTCCTTGGTGTCGTATCGGCGTGCAGCGTGGTATTATTGTAATGGCACCAAACAGGCGATGCCACAAACGAAAAGTTGTGCTAGCCGCAAAGGCATTGTCAAACGTTGCAAGCCGGGCGAGACTTCAGCATCAATGGGAAAAGCGTCCGTCGTTGAAGGGAGCAACGGGAGGTGCTTTTCGCATCTGCCACAGTGAGAAGATGACAGCAATAAGGAAGATAAGTGTGCGATAACAGAGAAGCTTATCTTCGCGCTCACACCGCATTTCGGCGCAGACGCGAGCTTGCGCGCATTCTCAAGTGTACGAGGCTAGCAGCGATCATGATGTGGAGTGAGCTCAGCTTGTTCATATTAAATAAACGCTGTTTTCATTTCGTGAACGCTGCCCTCACTTTTTTGTTCGGCATTCATTCAAAGTAAGTTTTTTTTATTTTTTCTGGCTTCGGACATTCGGGGTCAGCTTAGAATCAGGGCTGGTCTAGATTTGAGTAAATAAGGTAATTCCTTTGCAGAGCTAATGCACTGCAGTGCATTAGCTCTTGTTTCTAATTGGCTTCAAACAACCGTCTTGGTTCATATTTTAAGCTATTATTGTCCCCTCAGATGTGCGGTGTGTCAATGATTAGACTCATTTTTCCTTTAACTTCTACCATTGTGTTGTTTAGAGAGCATTACAATTAAGAAAAACTTTTTGAATTATCTAAAATAGTCACCCATGGTGAGTGTCACTGCCTGAAAACAATATGGACCTAAGTGGCAGGCATAATTGGAAGTGTCGAGACTTAATGTATGCATTACAAATTACATAACTAAGTAGTTATCAATGTAAAACACCTCATTGCTCTAAAAAAATACTGTGCAACACACATGCAACACTTGAACCACAAAGGATGATATAAGAAGCTGCAGCTTTCTTAAAAAAGCCATGCCCAGTTGTAGAAATACACATGTACTTCCCACGTTTCCCACGGGGATTGAATGACTACAGTGCTAGATGTCCATTTAATAATTTGAGTAGGAATCTCAATACGGGAACTAAGCCCAGCTTATTGGGTTATGTGAGCACATGCAGTTTATACTACATTTACTTATGTAAAGCCTGCCCTTATCTGAGGCCCATATCAAGGCCTCCTTGGAATGAAAAAATGTTTATGAAAAAAAAAAAGAAAATAATAAAAAAAGCTCAAAGCATCACGTGCATACCCACATTCAGTAATTTGCACATGCCTCTACTAGATGCCACTGGTCCTGCCGACGACAGTCATATCTAACACTGTATCCCACACTAGGCACCAAATGGCAACTTCGGTCGCAGGCAAAGCGGTGCTTTTGTTAAGCCTATCTGGCAGGTGTGGTGGGTGGCTGGCAAGGTCTTTGTAGGAAGTTCGCCTTTAAGGTGTTTGTACCAGTAGACCACTTCGGTGATCGGGCATGAGATTATGTGCAAGGACTGGACTGATGCCTACATGCGTGAAGCGGCGTTTGAATGGAACGGTGTAAGCTTCGGTGTGGGCATAAAGCCAGTAGAGCTCTGAACTGTTTTGCAAAGCACAGCCTAAACTGGTAGCGTCATAGAGACAAGGTCACATGCGCATTATCTGCACTTCATGATGACCGGCAATGCATGTTGGATAGCACGATAGGTGAATGTGAAACACACCTGTGGCCTCGGTCATCAAAAAATTTCGAATAAATTTTGTTTTAATGGAGCACAACACTGAGCAAATGTCTGCAAACAAATTTTTTACTGTGCTGGCACTCTAAACTACAATGGAATCAATTTTACCATCCCATTTTGTATATTTCGGACTACCAGATTATTCGGACATTTTCGCGGCATTGTCCATTGACGACTGTAATGTGTAAACTTGTTCATAGCGGGCCACCAGTGCTTGCATTATTCTGCATAGCAGCCTGAATGCAGTTCAAGGCTTCAGTTAGTAGCCACAGGCCTGTCTCATGTAAGGCCAAAAACCAATGAAAAATCCGGGAAAAAAGTAAATGCAGGCTTTACACAAGTAAATATGGTAGTTTGTATAATCTTGATGCGGCCATCTAACTTGCATGAAGCAAGGCGTTTGTATTGAAATATGTGGCATACAAAACCTTTACTTGGCACGGCCTAGGCCAATCGCATGAGGCAAAACTGAATGCCAACTGAATGCGCGTTTCGAACAATCTCCAATTGTGCCCTTGGTTAACTGCCTGATCGTAGCTAAAAACCCTCTTTACCAGCTGTGTCCTGTGTTATTCCCTTTGTATGGCCTGGCCTCAAAGTTTATGGTTCCACATAAACTTGGGCACAGGGTTCTCCTGTGTGACACAGGAGAACCCTGTGATACAGAGCTGTGACACAGAGTTCTCCGATGTTCCCTATCTTGTTGGTATCCTTTGGTCTCATTTTGTGTGGAAAAGTATTTTTACCGAGCTGTCAGCAACTTTTTGCCCAGGTTTCTTGTAGCACTGCTGTAGTCATTGTTGGTGCATTGTCAGTGTATGATGATGCTTAAATGAAAAATGCAGGACTAATTGTCTGCTCGTGTGTTTGAGATGATCTCGAGCTCTGGCACTTTGCATGCATGTTGTAAGGTAAACATTTCACCAGAGGGCTTTCGCGTGAGTACATGCATCAGGGCAGGCTGAGTAAGCACAGTGACTGGAGCAGAAAATGCAATGAAGACTATTACATAAAGTTTTCATGAATAAGTCATCATTGGAGCATTGATTATCTCCGGTAGTCTAAGTGCACTAGGTATTTTCAGGAAATAATAGACTTTGCAGCAAGACAGGGACAGCATGAAAAATGTAGACTAGCACTAACTTCCAAGTAAGTTTTACTGAGCAAAAATGGCACAATCATACGGGCAGCAATCATAGGTTAGGGCCGAGCTATAAGCTATATATGTACAACCCGCACCCTGCCAAGTTTCCAAAATATTAAAAGACTGTGGCTTTTGCACAAGGAAATGCAGTAATGCTGTGGCATACGTTGCCCCCTTCAGGCTGCAGAGAATGGGCGCACAGATGGTGTTGCACGAACCGAGCACTGGAAGACAAGTGCGTCTGCTACTGCTCGGCGCCGGCGTCAGAGCAGTGCGACCACCGACAAAGCAGCAGAGGAACTGGAGGCACCTTCCCCGTCTCCATCCAAACCTGCTGCTGCTGCAACAGTCGCAGCCTCTTTGCCCAAGGTGACAGTCCTTCTTGACTCCTCACACTTTTTGGTCAAATTGACAAATGAAGTGTCTGTTGATGATTGTCTAACTCCTTTCCCAGTTGCATCCTTCTGAATTGCCATCCCTTTCAATAAACATATATTGATTCATGCATTCACTCAAAAAAAAGCATTTGGGAGTTTTTTGGCATCTTCTGTACAGGGAAGCTTACTGATATTTTTGCAAATTAAATGACTAAGAAGTCTGCTGTGCTTATTATTGTTCAGCATCATGCTCATAATTTTCTGCCAGCGTAGCATGTTGTGGTCAATGGCCAACTTGTATTCAATATATTAAGCCAAACGGGGGCCGTCATGAGGGCATAGGCAACTCGTCACATGTACCAAATGTGCAACTTGGTGAATATGTAGTACATTTAAACCTCGACATAACAAAGTAGGTAAAATTAGCAATTTTCCTTATTATATCGAAATTTCGTTGCATTGAAATTCACCCTTTTATGCAAGTAAGTACATTCGCCGGTCGATTTTTCTTATACGAAATGGGGCCACACAATTTTTCGAATTATCTGGCAGTCGAAAAAAGCAAATTTGAATGAGAAAACAATTCATTTTGATAAACTTGGGAGTTGGCGGTAAATGATACAATTTCATGCCACCTATGTCGAGATATCGGTGCCACGAATTAAGCAAAGCCAGCCGCACTTTCATGTGCACCCCGCCCCTGCTTCTGATAGCGTCGCCCGCACTGGGGCGACTGGGACGACTGGGATGGCGCTGTCAGGAAAACCGCCGGCAGCGGGGAGCGAATGCTTCGTCTACGTCTTGCTCCAATTGGTTACCGAAACTCTACATTATGTGACCTCCAATACTAAATGCGCGGTAAGACAGCTTACATGGTGCCATGTCGTCTTGGCACACACAACAGATTCCCTCTAAAGCAGGGTATGCGGCTGCCTATGCACACCGCCACGCTTACAGCCATGCACCGCCAAGGCGGCCGAGACGCCCGCCAGAAATCGAGAGGCACGCCAACTTACTCCTAAATCCACCCCCTCAAGTACACTTGATCACGCTACTGCGAGCTCACTTCCCTCCCCCTCTTTCCCTTTGCTCGCATGGGAATGCAGCACTCGTGAAGCCGCCATCTTTCGTGTCTCACCATAGCACACTTTCACCCGCACCTATAGTTCACGAGGCGCGATAGGATCTTGTCGCACTTGTACCTGATACAGAACATGATGCGGCTCCACTTCTGCGGTCCTCTTGTCACACAGTGCACGATTTGAGAAGTGCGTTTGCAAGCAGCCGCTTGTAATTCAATCACTTGACTGTTTGTGTGGGGAAGTTTCCATTTATTGTCTCAGCATTCCTTTGCAGCAGCAGTGAAATTTCGTTATATTGAAATAGCATACAAAAACACTTCATTATGTTGAGCTTCTAACTGCATGGTGTTTTATGGACAAGGGGTTATGAAAAGTTAAATACCGTATTTACTCGAAAATAGGTCGAGCACGAATCAGGTCGACCCCTATATATTGTGCTCTCCGAGAAAAAAAAGGGGGGGAATATAGGTCGACTCTTTAAAATAGGCACGTTAGAAACAAGTACGACCTTAAATCTGCATTACCATATCTCCATTAGCATTTCAAGATGGCCGCCTCATACATGCTTCGAGCCTAGCTGCCGTAGCTTCCTCCATGGCTTCGGGCGTGATCCACGCACTATCACAGATTGTGACGGAAGACATCGTGAGTTGGCGCCCTGATTTATGACCGTATACGAAAGGAAAGACAGAAAGATGTAGTATGTGTGCTTAGGCATTAGTCCACCATCTGTCTTTCCGTTTTCTGCATTTGCTCTACCAGCATGAAGTGCCGAGTTCGTCATGATGCCGCATTTAAAGGAAAGTGATTATATGTGCAGAGATGGATGGAAATCGGGCTGTATTATTGACGTTCGGAGTAGCCAAAACTTGTGTGCGAAACTGGCGCAAACAGAAGATGGTTTTCGCCAGCTAAGCAACGCAGTGTATCGAAGCAGGACATATTTGTGACGATCCACTTGGGCAATATGATCGCCTTGGCCCTATCTTGAGAGCGATCTGCGACGGGGACAGAGTCCACTGCGCCCTGTGTTTCTTCTGCTTATAATTCGTGTTGAAGCCAGAGGTAGCTGCTATCGCGCTACCTCACTCAAGTGTTTTTACAGCGAGTTTCTGCGGTCATCAAGTGAGAGGTGCTTGTGTTTGCTTGTGCACGTGTGACACCATGCTTGTTAATTTAGTTATTACTGTACTGTGCTGGTGCGCATTACAATCGGTGCACGTTAGAATCGAGTAAATAAGGTATTTGTGATTTGTGCGACTGCAGCTTCGATGTATGGTACCGACATGCATGGCAGGGCATTTTGGTTTGCGGCCTGGGATTGCGGCTGCGGTGGCGGCTCTGTTCCACATTGGAACTCCATTAGCTCAGTACTTTTGCTAGCTTTGATCACGAATATAGGCCGAGATTCATTGGTCACGAATATAGGTCGATAGCTAATTATGGGTAACATTTCAGGAAAAAAAAGGTGGGCCTATATTCGAATAAACACGATACTTTGTTACATAGAGAATTTCGTTATACAGTTAAACCTTGATATAAACGAATTTCAATATAACGAAATTCTGTCCTTCTTGCTATGGCACGGTTAAAAAAAAAAAAGAGACATGCAGATATTTGGTTTGTAAGTTGTATTATTTTTCTAAACTTAAATGTCTAGTGAAGCAACAGATCAAACAAGTAACTACTGTAGCCTTAAATAATTCTCGAAGTTGCATGTTGCGGTGAATGACATTTCAGCAATGCAAAATACGTAGGCGCACTTGTGCATCTGACCTTGGCTCTCTGGCTGGAAGCGTGGCTCCCTTGAAAAGAAGGGCACGTGGCATTTGATTTGAAATTTCAGCTTTGTCAGCTGTGTAATACTTTGCAGACGTCATCGTCAGCGTGTATTGTACAGACCCTTTTCGCTGCGATCCCGAGGGCACTGCCATAATGGATCACGTAGCGATGTGTCCATTGCTTGCCTCGGCTACCTCCATATTTGCAGTGGATATGCATCACACCCCAATATGGCTCTGCAAACCTCCCATTCGGCGGATAACGTAGGCAATGACTGGATGGATGACACGAAGGTTTGGCCACAGCTTTAGAGGACATACAACCGCTTTCGGAGCTCATTACACCTCGTCCAAATGGCAGGAGTGGCGCTTACAGTGCTCATTCTAAAAGCGGGGCTAGAAATGTATTACAAGCTGTCCAAACTTCCGCTGATGAATTAAATCATGATCAGTGTGTTCTGTTCTTCATTCTTTCTTGGCAAGCACTTTGAAGCAACGGCTTGTCATGTTTCTGACTCCATAAAGCTCCTCCACGCAATAACTGTCTGATTGTTTACTTTCTGCCTAACCGCTCGCGAATATGCACAGTTGTGATAGATTTGTTCTTGCTGTGCACAAGGCTTGGAACATACATGTCCTGTACTTTTTAATAGCTTAAAGGAAAAATGTATTATTGCTAGTCACTCTCTAACTCTGTAGACCATCACGAAACATTCAGCTTCGAACATTCGAGCCATGCTTTGGCGCATTGATTCAAGTGTACGCCCATTCACTTATTCTTGATACATTGGCAATAAAGCGGGCGTAAGTTTACTTTTTAGTTAAGGTAGATGCATGTAGATAATATGCGAGAAACTACTATGCAAGGAAGCAGCACTACTCCCTTTGTCGCTGTGTAAGAGTCGCACTCATTCTTCCAACGTTCCAGATTTCAAGTACTTTCTTTAGCATTAAAACGCTGGTTTTTGAGTGAATTTTTTTATCCTCCAGAAAAGCTGTGCATCATGAAGGGCCAGTAACAGGAGCAGTCCTTACTTATGTATCAGCGCCCCGTGAACTTAGTCATTTGGATTGATTCCATTCCTTAAAATTCCAGTCCCTATTTTCGCAGCCAACTACAGCACACATCTTTCCTCTACCATTACACATTTTGCAGCATTAATAGAGAATAGTGCATTAGTGAACACTCAGTTGCATTTCCGATAGCTGATTGCATAGTAGCAAGGAAAAAGTGGTAAAGGTTCCCCGCTGGGCCGACAGATGGCGCCACCGCCACAGCGAGCGTCCGCGAAGGGGGGCGCTGCTCAGAGCGAGCCACAACGCGTGCCAGGTGGTGGGAGAGGAGGAGGGAAATATAAGAGAGAGCGCGGCCATCAGGCGGCCTTTCATGCCGTGGACACCGAACAATTAGGAGGTCCCAGTGCACTCGGCAGTGAACTCCAGCCCGTACCCGCTCTGGAAACAGCGTACGCCAAATAGCTAGAGTGTTAACTTGTGCCCGCCCGGAAACGCCAGCGCCATCAAAGCGCGAGTAATCCCTCACTTCGCGCTAAGGGAACAGCAGCGAAATGCCAGTGGAGACAAGCGAACCCCAAGAATCAGAAGAAAAGCAGCGGAGGTGCAACGCCAGCGCAGAGCAACAAGTCCTGAACTTGAACCGATGTACAAAAGAAAATCACAAGGAAAACACAGAAGAACCACAGCTCTGTTGTTTTCTCAGATTTTACAAGTGTGGAACTGGCTTTAATTTTTTTTTATTTCCTCTTATTTTTCAGCCTTTGGCGAAGCGTGCAAAGACGGACGCCGAGGAGGATGCACCTTTCCTGGCGATGACAAGCCGCAGGTTACGTGGTGGCCAGGGGGCACCAGATTCTTCCTTAAACAAGGCTGCTGTTGCAGCTAAGGAGGTGCCCAAAAAGAAGGAGCCCTCTACTCCAAAGGAACCCCCTAAGAAGAAGGAGTGTGCTGCTGCCGAGACACCCCCAAAACCCACTAGTATGGCAGCCACAAAGAAACCGGCTGCAGCCACACACCCATCTCCTGAGGAGCCACTGCCTTACGGCTCCTACGAGGACAGCGGCGACTACCCGCTGGTGCCGGAGACGCCGCTTACCAGCGAGCAGAAGCGCCTGCTCCAGGCGCTGCTTGCAAGCACCCAGTGTAGCCGCCCACTCACAGTTGCTTTGCCTGTGGAGCCTTGCTTTCTGTGCCCGCAACTGGACCAGCAGGATGCTCTTGCTGCTGCACGAGCACTTTCACCAGCTGATGGTGGCACGCCTCAGAAGACATCAGCCGCCTCTGGCAAGCTGGGGACTCCTTCACCGGCCACTGCCGGGCAGAAAGTGGCACAAGCGGTGAGACCAACCAGTGTTCGTGTTTTCCTCGTCATCTATCACACTTTCTCCTTATTCTGTAAGATTTGGTTTTGGATACAGTGAAGCCTGGATTGGGATAATGTAATTATTCTATTCCATTTTTTTTTTTTTTTTTTTTCACTTCGACATTGGTCTAGAGGGCACTCCATTTCCAGGATCAGCTGTCCATGAACAGTGGATGATAAAAAGAATAGAACCGAGTGAGAGGAATTCTTACAAAAAGCAGACCTTGAGTGCATACAATTCCAAGTGATAAAGGAATGTGTTAGGATATATTGTTAGCTTGACATGCATAAATATGGCGATGCAACGGTTGCCCAAGACCTCCATTCATTTATTAATGGTTTTCTACGATTGGAGGAGGTTGCTGTTGCAGTATTATCGCCTCCAATGGCATCCAAACTGAAATTTTCAGCTGAAGTCTACTCGTGGTGCGCATGCAATTGTGCGAAGTGGGCACCAGTGTTCAGTGTTTTCTGCGGCGCATGCTGTTGTGACGATCAGAATGCCATTGCATAACCACGGGATGCTAAGAGTAGGCTTTACCCAGGTTGTTTTCTGCTTTTAATGCACCTCACCAGCTCACCTTACAACTCTAAATGCACTGTTACTTTGATTCAACAAGCTGGTCAGTGTTGTCTACAGATTACAGGTTGCCAACAGCTCTGCCATATCACTGCAACATCAATAGTTTAGATAAATGACAAGAATGCACATCCCACGATTCATTGCTTTGGTATGATAGGGCTGCCAGCAATGTATTGTTTGCAGACACTCTTGGCCAATTGTTGCGCAGTGTGACAGTGCCCCTAGGTGCACTACACAAAGCTGAACGGCTATCCTTCATACCTCTCAAGAAGAAACTTGTAAAGGGAAACACACTGTATGCATGACAACAAATCATCTTGTGCACAAACATGTACTAACTAGTTATTGCATTTGTGAAGGGGCTAATAGGAATGTCATTGCAGTAAAACCTTGTTAAACCGTACCCGCTTAAACAGTAGTTTCGTTTTAAAAGTAGTAAAGTCAAATTCCCGACTCAGCGGCCATTGAACATAATGTGTTTTGTATCCGCATAAGCCGTACCAGCCTATTGTGTACGTATCGGTTAACGCGTAGTGTTTCCACTTTTCATCGCGCAAGCACGGTGGTGCGTCGTCTCCATTGGGCGGCCCGGCAGAACAACAAGCCTCAGAGATCAGCACAACAGCCTCCAAGCGCCCTGTGCATTTGCGCATGAAGCCACATCAACATCATTTCGGCTTCATGTCAGAGAGCGTTGTGGCGTCATGCGAACGAGAACTGGCGTAATGCCGAAACTCGGATAAAAAAGATGCCAGGTGCTTAGCGTACAAGAAAAATTAGGCATCATTCTTGCTATCGAACTTGACGCGAAAAATCAGTGCTGGCACACGACATGGGTCTACTGTTGACTACGGTGTATGGCATTTGGAATGCGAAGAAGTTGCTCGGCAGCGCTGCTGCGACCGCGAAGAGATGTCAGCTACAAGGTCCGACTTTTTGCCATCGTTGCCTCTGTTGTTGCCGAAATGTCGCCTAGTGACAGTGATAAGGATGACACGGAAAGCGACAGCACAGGCGATTCAGGCCAGACAGTGGCAGAAGCTGCGCGTTACGTCAGCCTCATGAATGCAATCGTCACGACTAGAACAGCACCCCACAATGAAAAGGTGCCCCATAACTTCTGCAATGCTACCGCGCCTGTGCACGGAGAATCTGCCATGCCAACGAGGAATCTGCCATGCGAGTGTTTGACGAGAAGAGGGGGCTGGCTGAAAAGCTGGCTTACAGCTTCAGCAAGTTTAAGGCCGCTGTTGTCGCTGCTAGGCCACCGCGGCATCAAACTAAAATAACATGTTTGTCGCGCGAAGTAAATAAATACTGCATGCTTTTTCCCCTTTCATCGCATTCTCTCCGAGTTCAATTTCTGACAGGTAAGTAGGCGATCTCATGCTATTTCGGTTAAGCAGTACTACCATTTAGTACATACTTTTTCTGAGCGCCGGCCAACTACGGTTTAACGAGGTTTCACTGTACCTTCATCACAACGATGTGCCTAAAGGGAGAAAGGTACAGAAATATTTATTTACAGAAAGGCAGAAAGGGGCCCTCAGCAGCTATAGGCATTGAAAACATACCAACATGGTGCATAGGTCATGTGCTCACGATAATGCCTGCAAAGTGTCAAACTGCAGTACGGCGTGAAAATAACTGATATTTCAAATGCAAGCCTGTGTGCCCTTCTTCTGAAGGCAGCTTTGCTTCAAGCCAGAGAATCAAAATTGCATGCATGAATGCCTCTACGCCAGGTGCACTGCTTGCAGCGCCACTGATTATGGCATGTAACTTCAGTTAATCGTCCAGCACTAACATGCAAAACTGCCACTGGTAGTGCACAGCACAACAAAAAACGAGAATATTACAGCAGAAACTTCTCTGGATTTGTCTAAGTATGTGTAAGTGAGCATTGTGCCACTTGCTCATCTCCACACAGCTTGGTGTCATTATCAATCTTATCAAACTTGATTCGACCAGTATAAACCCTTATCAAATCTTATCAGTGGTTATCGACCTTATCGGACTAGATTCGACCCTTATCAGTTGTTATCAATCTGATCTGACTCCATCTGACGCTTATCAACCCTTATTGATTATCGACCTGCTGCAGTGGCTTAGCGGCTATGGTGTCGTGCTGCTAAGCACGAGGTCATGGGATCAAAGCCTATGTGTGGCAGCTACATTTCGATGGGGGCGAAATGCCAAAATGCCTGTGTGCCATGTATTGGGGGCACGTTAAAGATTCCCTGGTGGTCATAATCCGGAGTCTCCCACTATGGCGTGCCTCATAATCAAATCGTGGTTTTAGCAAGTAAAACCCTAGAATTCAATTCAGTGGGTGTTTAGCCCTGTGGGTAAGACACACTGCTTCCGAGCGTGGGGCTGTAGGTTGTAAACTGCAGGGGAAGTGTGCTATTGTTGTGGGACTTAGCATGTGCTCCTTAATTTACATGTGCACATGTGCCATCTGTGGTCACAGTACGAGCACAGAGATCGACTAATGAGTTTACTGGCAGGCCTTCAGAGTAAATTTTAGATAGACCCCCTGCTCTTTTGTTGGCTTCTGCGGGATCTTCCTTGGACTTTGAGAGTTTTTGCACCTTACTGCCTACCTTTTCTGTAGCTTTCCCAAAACAAGGATCATTTAGCTCAGCTTCTTGGTGCATGGTGTGGCGTGCACATATTCATGCACATATAATTAAGGAACGCATACCAGGCCTTGTTAAAGGTCTCACATGCGAGACATACATGGCGGGTGAAACGTGGGCTGAAATCACCACAGCAATGCTGGGAACAGCTCTGAATGGCTACCAGTATGCTTAATATGCATCTAGGTGCTTGTACTGTGACCGAAAAGGGTGCGTGCGCACTTGTATTATAAAGGAATGCATACTACTATGTCCCATGACAGTGGCTCCCTTTTCCATTTTAGGTATGCTTCATTGCGAAACATGGATGTATTGCAGAGAAGCTGACTAGTCAAGTTCGAATTATTTAGCAAACGCTAATTTTGAGATAGGAATAACGAAAGTTTGGGCCCTTAATGGAAGTGGTGCCAAACCAGGATACTTTGAATTAGTTATTAGACTCATTACAGGTGTTACAGGTACTACTACGTTAGGGGGTTCTGCCCTTACTTCAGTATATACGGTAGTTGCACACTACGTCGTTCTTGTTGCAGCATTTACTGCAGTGATAAGTGTGAATACGTTACAACTTATCATTGCTTATGTATTTACTCATTGCAACTTTTTGCCTCACAGCATGCAGCTAGTGCGCAGAAGGGAGCAGACGTGGCGAAGAAGGTTGGATCTGTGGTTAAGGAAGCAGCGACAAAGGAGAGCACTGCAGAGACATCCAAGACACCTCGCAAGCCCAAAGTAAAGTCACTCCCCAGCCCCGTAATCCCAGCTTCACCCACCGAGTCTGCACAAAGCACCCGCAGCCGTCGGCCAATCCGACTTCCTGCTCGCTTCCAAGACTCAGCATTGTACTTCTCGCCCAATGGGGACCTATTTGACATTTCATCGCCACCTATGTCACCCCGGCGAGGCCGTCCGAGCACAGCTAGGTAGGCATTCATTCAGCGCCCTTTTTGTACAACATGCATTCTGTAATTGAGGTTTGTGAATTAATTTGTCAAGGGCAATGGCTGGTTTTACTGCACCTGGAAGGTAAATTGATAAATGATCCTGCTAATGTAATAGGCCTCACTGTTAAAGAACTTGCAGTTCTTCTGCATCGTGTTCTTTGCAGCATGGATGCTGCTTGTGATGCATGTGGACACATGCTGCTTTGAAACTCTGGCATTGGGAAAAATCTGTGCTTGTTAACTAGCTTAGCTGATATAAGCAAGCCCTACAGTGGCCTGCATTCATATTTTGACCACTTTCAAATAGATTCTGAACTTGCCACTGCTTTGTCCTTGCTTCGATTATGCAGCAAGATTGCATTTTATTGCTCTCATCATTCGATAAAAGCTTTGTACCTTGGTTTAGCCAGATTGTTTGACTGGGTAAATGGCCTAGGACTGCAGAAAAGGCTGTGAAACTAGCCCATGTTGATGCAGTAGCTCGCTTCTCCAATGATTAGGTGCGAATGCAATGTTTTATGCATGAAATGCTTTTAGCTCCCATTGTCAGCGACCTTCAAGAGACCTCTCTAGCCAAAATCCAAAGCTGTTACCTGGGTACTCAAGACAAGAACGGAGTGATAACGAAACGAGAACGTCCGGGCAACCAGGCAAAACTTAAGAAAATGCGGTCTCTGGCCCCCATACTTCCGTGCAGGACCGCATTACACATGCTAGTTTCTGCCCAAGCAAGTTACAAAAATATTGCTTGCAATTTCTTCCTAATGTTTGTTCACAATATCACCCAAGTAGTAACTTCTAGTACGCTGAAGTTTAATTTGTCTTTTCCAGTAGTGACATTCAAAAGGCAGATACAGGGCACCATACACTTTATTAACGCAACAGCATTAAGGAGCTCGTGTCGCAGAAAAGCCGGTGTCGGCGTCAGCGGCGTTGGCCGTGAGCGATAAATCCCAGAAGGCACTTCATAAATAAAAAACATCTTGCAAGATGGGCTGGTGGGAATCGAACCAGAGTCTCCGGAGTGTGAGACGGAGACGCTACCACTCAGCCACGAGTTCATTCCTTCAAAACGGGACAAAATCGCCTCTAGTGAATGTGGTGTTGCCTTAAAAACGTGCCGTAGAAAGTTATACTGCGGTGTATATCGGTAATTATGACCATGTAACTTACAGAAGTCGCAGTTTCACGAGTAGCGAAGTACGTTTCCGCTAAATTTCTTCTGTGCTCTGCGCACATGCAGAGCCATCTTGCGGCAAACACAGAAGACTCCCTCCTCGCAATGTACGGCGCTGCCCCGACACGTGGCGCGCCACTCGCCCCATTACCGCGTCCGCCTTCATGGCGCGTCGGGGCCTGGCTATCTCTGCCGATCGCGACGTTTGGCTGGCGTAGCGCGTTTGAGTAGGCGGTGCGAACGGGGTGTGATAACGCTATCGCGTTCCACTCTTGAAGGCGAAGCTTACCGTATAAATCGGAATATAGGTCGAGGCGGAATATAGGTCGACCCCCATATATTGAGGCAAAGAAGTCAACATAAAAATTATAAGGCACAAAACTTTGTTTTATATAGTGGTGCCGCCAGACTCGTCACCTGCTCATTCGTCTGAGCTGTCTGAACTCTCGTCCGAAGACTGCTTTTCGCTGGCTGCGTCCCACAACATGTCATCCTCGGTGCCGTCCAAGGAGTTGCTAATGCAACACTTCTTGAATGCCCGCACCACCATATCGTCGGGCAGCGAGCGCCAAGCCTGCGCAGCCGGCCGGCCGGTTGGGGTTGTCGCCGGCCATCCACTGATTATATTGTTCACGGTCTTTAAAGGGCTTATTGAGCACGACGTCCAGTGGCTGAAGTGTCGGAATGACGGCGAGTTCCGTCCTCCCGTCGCGGAGTGCCTGCTTCACACCTGCGGTGAAGTGCCCGCGAAAGGCATCCAAGACGAGCATGCTCGGACACCGCAGGAGTGCGCCGGGTCGCCGATTATAGACGGTCTTAGTCCAATTGAGCATGAGGGCCTCGTCCTTTTCATTCACGCAAACGACAACGTTCCGCGGGAAAGCCTCTTTCGGCGTCGGACACCAAGGGGGCGATAACGATCTGGATGCAGAAAGGTCTGCACTCCTACATGTTGCCAGACGACTATTCATGTTGTGCCAAGGGCCGGTATATAAGTCGAGGGGTGACCTTTTAGTAATATTTTTTGGAAAAAACCTCGACCTATATTCCGCACTATACGGTAAGCGTCCTCCAACTTTTGTCATCTTTTGGCACTGAGACAGAGTTGCCTATGCTCTTTTCAATGCCAGTGGTCTGTGAGTCTTGCGGCAGGTGTTTTGTGCCACCTCGAGAGATGGTGCCACGCTGTGTGACCAAGCCGGTAGCGTCTGGTGCACCGCAGTTGGTTGTTTGGCCGAGACGAGACTTGCAACGAGGTTCAGTTCAAAACAGGTTCAGTTCGGCTTGGTAAGCTTTCAGGCCTGCTTCGCATCGTGGCCACATGCACTCCTGCATCTTCATTTCACCGAGGTTGTCGTCACAGATGCCTAAGCCGAGCAGTGCAGCTCAATGAAAGGAGAGGTAGGAAGCGTTTTCCGGAAACCGATCGCATAGCGAGTTATACGCAAGAGCAGAAGACTGCTCGATTGTGCTAAAAATGCCAGGATTATGCGGGCGTTCGCGAAGGTGACAACACTGCCACGAACCGTGGCCACCTACCCAAGGCTGCACATCTGCAGCCGACCACTTCGACGTGACAAGAAGAAAAGATAGTGACAGACACTGAGCGTGCTGCACTGTTGGAAGAAGAAAAGCCGTTTAATGTGGTGGCACCACAGGCAGCAAAAGACTAGATATGGACCCAATTGTTTCCTGTCACTACTGTCTGTGACAGGAAACAATTGCGTTCGTATGGACCAGTGCATAGTATGGTGTGGGGCTGTGTGGTATGGTGGGATGGGGCATGCCGTTGTGAGCATGCACTATACCCATTTTAAGATTGTGGTTAGTATCATCTCCAACCAGTCTGCTTTGCCGGTAGCCATTTCATGCTTCCATCTGCTCTCGATTACGGAAGAGCCAACATTTAAAAAAAAAATTTTTTTTGATAATTCAGGCATGCAAAACAGCCAAGTGTTTTTCTCAAAATTGCAGACCAGTAAATGCAGTCTTTCTGTGGAATTTTAGCGAAATCTAATTTAATGTTGTTAAAATACAGACCGTGAACAGTGGTTGAACAAGGAATGTCTCTGGAGCTAACGTTCCTACAATGGGATCTTTATTCAGAATTTTGACGAGTGCCTTTGCTGAAACGTTGTCTCTAACAGCATTCCTTGTTGAACCACTGTTCATCATTTCAAGCTTCAATCTAACTATGAACTTTTGTCTTGTTTAAACGCAGGTCACTGTAGTTTAAGTGGTGGCTTAGTTGGCAGCACTGTCAGTAGCATTAGTAGTGTGGGTCAGACATCGCAGCATAGGGCTACGGATGTTATTGTGGGGTTGTGCTGAAGCTGTTCTCACAACTGGCGCAGCAGCTCAAAGATTGCCCAGCAACCACCACGGCCTCCGCCACCCCCTGTGGCAACCGTCCAGCCAGATACAGTGCAATTGTCTTCTTCATCCTCTTCATCTTGGTGTGTTTCATCTTCGTCATCTTCATCTTCGTCACCTTCGTCATCACGCTCATCGTCTCCTTGTGGCAGTGGCTGTGAAGCTGCCGCATCTTCGCAGGCCTCCAGTAAAAAGAACGGCGAAGGCTCACAGGTAAGAGTGTGCTGCTGGCAGTACCTCTACATTCTCTCGGGTGATGCAGGCCTGAGAATGGGCAGTGAACTGATCAGTTTGTGTTTGTGGTAAGGTAACCGCCTATTAGAGTGAGCTTAGCATAGTATTATAAGTAATGATGGTGCCTCCTGGCAACTGCACATGCACAGTAAACGCTGCACAATCACTGTTGGAGGGAACCAGTAATGGTAGCGGTAACGCTATGCTAAATTACCCTGTTAATTTGGTGCAAAATGTAGCCCTCATTTGAGAGTTGTACCGCGTGTAAATGGGCCCTGTCCGGTCATACCCAAGATTTTAGTGCAAGAACTCGGTCTGTGTTGGGCATTGTACAGTGCTGCAGTGTATGGACCAATGTGTGCCCTGTATGTTCCTGTGCGTTCCTAAAGGGAAGCTTTATTTCGGGGGCTCCTGTCTAAATATAGTGAACCCCACTGATACATTGATGCAGTAGCGACAGGCAGTGCCGCAGCAGGGGTATGCCATCGCAGTTTTTAGTCGTAGCAACCAGGAAGAAAAATGAAACAAACCGAGAGATTATGTGCATGACCCTATGAAAATTAAATGAGGCCAGTGCTTCAGAGCATAAGAGCTAGGAAAATGTGACAGACAGGAAGATATCAGCGAGGTTCTGGCGTACATTGTAATGAAGAAATTATTTTGCTTTGTATCCAATGCACCAAATTTGTTGAGGTTTACCATATTTAAAAGAAATAAGATCCACTGATCCTGGGAGCAGATTTTAAAGTTAAGCTTTCTTTGCCTATCACCTCCCTCTATGTTTGATGGAAGTTTGGTGTTGTCGGGGGACAGTGATGCGCTTTGGTTCGTTGCCTGCCTAAACTTGCATCTGAATAGGGTCATAGGGGCTGACAGAGAGTCTGTAATGGTTAATCATCAGTTTTTTGTCATCAGTTGTTGGCTCACGTCACCGGGGGAGCACACATAATGTAAGATTTGTCGCTTTGCAGTGTGTCTTTAGCGCATAGCCAGTAGCACAGTCATTGGCGAAGGGAGGAGTATGTGGCGCATGGGCATGCTCCGCATGTGCACAGCCCAGCTATGAACAATGGCAGTGTAATGTGCAATTGAATATTTAGCACTACACGAGTTTTCAGTCACAATGTGTCGTTATTCATTGGTCTGCAGCCGCTAAAGCAGCATCTATCTAAGCCTCCTCTCCCATGCTTTGCACCTGGTCGCTTCGCTCCCCTTTGCAGGAGCTCTCCAAGTCAGGCCTGGTATTGAAGCATAGGAAAAAGACAGCTACTGCAGAAGTCAAAGGAAGGAGATAATGTAGTAATGCAGAAAGCTAAAGAAAAAAAGAAAAGCAGTGGAACTTTATTAAACATGCAATTCAAACAGAGGACCTGCCGGTCACAAGCCGAATGCTTTGGTGCGGCACCATGAAAGTTGAACAGGGAGCTGGCTTATTCCGTAGTATTTATCTGCTGCCGCATAGTGCAGCTCGGCTAAAGTCAAAAGGCGCAAAGCACACCCTCCTCTGTTGTATTGCAGTACCTAGAAAAATGCAATTTCACGAAGTAACAGTTTTTACATGTATCGTGCAATTCACGCATGCGCGCAACGGTTGGGTTTCCTGCATACTGCATCCCAGTGTCCACATTTGAATAGTGTTTTTTCCTCTCAACCTTTTAATGTGGAAGGATGCTTGCAAATAATTTTGCTTTGGTCAACATTTTTATAGTTTTTTGCTAGATGTACTTAGCCTACAGGCTGCAAACACATGCATGAAATGGCTGAAAACTTCAAATAAATCGAAATCATGTAAAAAAATTTCTTCGATAAATAAAAAAAAAGTTTCCAATGGAACTAGGATTGAGAAAGGGAAATAGTTCGTTCCATTGCGAATTTAATTAAATTAATGTTCATTATGTTGAGGTTTGACTGTATCATGCATTGCCTTCATCCTCGTGACATCGCTGATTCGATGTCTCACACTGTTTCACTTTCATGCACATTCTGGCAGATATCTAAAGACGTTGAGAGAAAAAAAATATGGAACAGAACAGTTATCATTGCTTACACCTTTACCTTATGTGAAGCAGTTGTGTTATAGCAGTTGCTGGCCCTTGTTTCCATTTACATTTACAGACCATAATTAATGCTTTCGGTTCATTACAAGTTGAAAATTTGACCATGCCGAAGGACTCGTAAATGCAGTAGCACATGACCTGCCATGGTGGTCCATTGACTGTGGCATTCTACTGCTAAGCATGATGTTGTAGGTTCAATTTCCAGCCACTGCGGCTGCGTTTTAAACGTCAAACTACTAAACCGAATCGAAACCCAAGGTGGTAAATACAGGGAAGACAGGGGATGGAGGTGGTAAATAGTATTTCAAAGCCCCCATTACATCTTTTCATAGCCAATGTTGCACTAAAACATTAATATAATCAGCCAGTCAGTAAAACCACACTATCAAAAGTGAAGCAATCAATCAGCTAATCAGCAATAATATGCATCAAGATACTCCTTTGGGTATTAACATAACTTTGTATGCTGGCAAGCCTCAAATACTATGAAAAATGACTGGAGGATTTTTACAGGTTTCTTGGCAAAGGCAACATGCTTAAATCTCTATTAGGCATTAATGTCATCTGAAATCCTGGTGGCATGGTCAATCATGCTTTCTGTATGTAATGACTGTTGAACTTGAACTGCCCCTTGTGCACATTCTGAAAGGACTGAGGCTCGAAATTGAAGACAAGATCCCTTGCTTTGCTCAGGGTTTCCTTGTCAATGGTGGCAGGACTCTAAAGCAACTAACACGCCTCAAGACTGATGGCTTTGTGAGCTTGAATTCCATCCAAGATTCCTCCCAGGCCTCCTCAACACCTGATGGCTCTGTTGATGTCAACATAGATTCTTTGTCTGGTGAGTTGGATGGGGTGGGATTCTTATGAAGTATGGTGTGACTTAGTGGGGGATGCCATCTTTGTGTAGTGTGTTGCAAATTGCAGTGGGGCTGCAAGTGGATTGGCTCATGCAGTATTCCTAGATGAACTTCCTGTGAACCTGTACATTACACTGGTGCTGGCAGTGCCAAGTTCGCAAAGGCAACTCATCATGTGCTAAGCTTTTGCCACTCAGAAATTATGAGAGCTAGCTATGCAAAGAAGGCAGACCGAATGAACTCATTGTAACGATTGGCTGTAGTTGCTTTAGATAGCACCATGCCAATTTATAATTTTGATTGCAATAATGTTTTTGCAATTCTTGAGTTGTGGAAAAGTCACCTCTTGCAGTTGTGTTGTAATCAAACAATTACAGTAACTTGCACTTGTCAGGCACCGATTGAAATGCATGTTAAGTGTTGGTGTGCATTTATTTATTTATTTATTTTAGGGGTGTGCGAATATCAAAATTTTCAATACGAATCGAATATGAATAAGGCATCGAATATCGAATAATGATATGCACGTGCATTCATTAGCAAGCTCGTTTATTTTAACATGTTGGAACATTGAAATTACATTGTCATTGATAAAAAGTGTAAACTAGTTAGCCGTTATGCTTAAAGATTGTGTATTTGGGTCATGTTAGCTTTGGAAAATTGAGCAATTCCCGCTAGCTGTACGTACTCGCCAACCTCTGCCTTATTATAATGCATCACTTTTCCATAAACTCCAAGGAATTTGACCCTGTACCAGTCGTCACTCATCGCATTTGCGGTTAAGCAATATGCTTAGGATTGGGGGTGGAACTTGAAACTTGCAAAAGAGTGCACCCTCTCTGTTAGCAAACCCGTGCCCCTTGCTACTGAGTGGCTGGCTTTCCCGCAAAGCTTAGATGTCCAGTTGCTAAGCTTGTTTTACAGGTGAAATGTCACCAGCAGCACAAAATTATCGCAAAATTCAGCACAAAATCGGGCACACTTTCTTAAATTAGATACATAGAGTTTCATGCTATAATTAGTGGAGGGAACTCTGGCGCTGCAAACGTTCAGCCACCATGGGAATGATGGGAAGTACGTGGATTTGTCACATCTTCGTGCTTAGTGCAGTAGACAATGCGAACACGAATTATCTCTGCTAATCGCTACAGTTAAGCTTGTCAAGGTGGCCAAATCAAAACGTGCCAAGCATCTCAAGGCACTGGCTTGCCTGCGATAAATTTGTAAGGGCGTTTTATGTCCCTTGTCAATGCATGCGTCCATGGCCTAATGATTTCAGTATCGTGCTTATGTGCTATAGAGGTCCACTGTTCGAATCCTGCCTTCGGAGAATTTGAATCATGTTTATTCAATTATATTATGCGCAGTACTTTGTTGAAAGTGAAGAGTTTGCAAAGTCACGAAGCCGTTTGAAGCCACAAGGACTAAGTTGAAGCAAATCCATGTACTTCCCGTATAATTCCCATGCTGGCTGAACCAATGGCGCTAGTGCTGAACCTGGCGCTAGTGCCAGCTCTCGCAGCCACTAGCGCTAGAGATTGCTTTTGTAATTATTGTATGAAACCCTGTGATTAGATAGAAATAAACACTAAGAACCATGTTTGCTGCCACTCAACCAGCAACATGTTTGATTTGTTTCAAATATTCGTATACAATCGAATGTTCAAAAAATTTTGAATGCTGCTTAGTTTTCGAATTGAATATTAATATTAAAAATAAAATATTCTATAATGTTCGAAGTTTTCAAATATTTGTGCACCCCTAATTTATTTATTTTTTTTTCACACTCTTGCTTTGTGGATACTCTTGTGCGTGACCACCAGTTTGTGCAATTGTGAATGAATGGACTTGCCGATCAGTTATTTGGACACTGATAATTTGGTCATGTTTGATTAATTGGACAGCTTTGTGGCACTGCCACTTGCCCTGTAGATATAACCTGTAAGGATGACCGAATTTTTGGACACATTACAGCATGCCATTTGATAATTCGCACTCTGCTTTCACAACCGCGCATTAATTCAGCTGCGAAGTTTAGCAGAAGGATTCGTGTTTTCGTTTTGGTACATTGCCAGTTCTGCACTGAAACCAAAAGTAGCAAAGCCTAGTCAATCCAGTGGTCTCCGTGGCCACTGGATTGACTAGGCATGGTACAAGCCAAGCGAAGCCAAGTTGCTAAGATGTAAAGTATACATATAGGGTTTCTCATGTGTGTTCCCAGCATCTTGCATTGGTACCCTTACATATTAAATACCGACTTCCTTGACTGCTATTACAAAATTGTGTTGCTCAGAATGATCAAGCAGCTTCAAGTAGCGCTAACTGCACTATGAATGTATGTGGTGGTGAAGCCATGGGAAGTTCCAAAAAATTACTGTAGCAAAGAAACATAATATCATCCAATTATTGGAGCGTGGCTGATCTACATTCAAAATGATAAGATATTGATTTTACGCATGCATTGACCATACTTTAGTCTACCCGTCGAGACAGCTTGATGATGGTCGAAGTACAGAATAAAAATGTTGCATGTAAATACAGTAAAACCTGTTGATACGATCCCGTTACATGCGATTTCCTTACCCAGAACAATTACACTCTTTTTTTACCAGTTCATACATTCCCGCAAAACACTGTCTTTCGACGCAAACATTAAATACATTGTTGGGAACCGAAGGGTTGCAGTGGAGCGCCAGAACAAAAGGACTAGTGTAGCAGGCTTCTGGAACCGAACTGCGCGTGGCATGCTTGTGGATCGAGCATGCGCCACCCAAGTTATTTTCGTCGTCTTTTGCAGCCAGCACCAAGGCACTGGCTGAGTGCACCGACCTCAGCGTCCTTGCGTTGCGGTGTCAGCAGGCACTGCATCACATCACCTAACTGTGATCGTATGAAACGTTTTTCGGTGGCTAGATCCCACGTAAACAAGAAAAGGCACAAGGTGTGTGCGATTGACAACAGTAACTGCCTATCGCAGCTGCTTCCCCGCAATACTCGCCTGCCCGTCTCATGTGAAAATGTTAATGCAGGTGCACACTTTGTTTCCTATTCCAAGTAGGGTACTGGTTTGGGTGGGTGGTAGCAATCCATAATCAATAGTTGTTGCACACAAACTGAATGACAAAGTACAGTGATTTGGCAAACACAAGCACAAACTTTTAACTGAATTTTATTTGCAAAATGGCATGTGTTATATACATGGGCGATGTATGACATGTGTAAGGAGGGATGAACGGTGAAAACGAGATAACAAGAGGATCTTTAAACAGGCATGATAAAAAGGAAGAAGAGAAAATGAGAAAAGGAAGGGAAAGAAGAAACGGAAAGATATTGTAATACGTGCAGCAAGCTCCGACAGGTTTATCTACGCATAACACTGTCTACACAGAGCACAGTCTCAGACCACCACTGATCTACTGTTTCCTTTGTGGCTGTCACCATACGTAATCAAGTTCTTTTCGTGACGACCCCAACGAGGCGGTGCTGACACAGTCGACACCTAGTCTGCTTATCTCAGCCGCCTCTTATGGTCTCTCCGGTCATCCGATTTCTGTGTTTAGCGATCACCGAGCAATCTTCAAATACCGGCAGACACCCACAGTCCTGGCAATGCACGCCTAAGTGCCCTTGGTGTTCACGGAGCCTATAATTTAAGCACCTGCCTGTCTGCCTTATGTATAACTTTCCACACAAAAGCAGAACCACGTACTCCATCTTTTCGACACACGTCATGTCTTGTTTCCTGCGCCTTCTTGCACACGTCTGAGTTTTCGCATCATCATTTTCGAGAATCTTGCAAAGCGAAGTGAGCTTGTGGGGCACTGAAAGAATCACTTTGACGCCTTCATGCCCTCCAACCTTTTTTTATTTCAAAACATATGAATGAGGCTCTACTGTATATGTGCATGCAGCATTGGGTTTGACAAGCTGTTTTGGCCACTTGGGGAGTAAAGTCACTTAATTTCTGGTGAGTCCAATATTTCGAACTCCTGATTATTTCGACTCCCACCGAGCCTGAATTATCTGTTGGTGACTGCAGCAAGAACCATGTTTTGTAATTAAGACGTGAAAAATTATTGTTTCCTGGCCTTGGCCATTTTCGTTGCAGACACGGATGAGGAGTTGTCTGTGGGTGAAGAGCCTCGCGTCAAGGACGTGGAGAACTCAATGCAGATCAAGGCCTGCCGTGAACGAATTCGACGGCAGCAGATGCAGAACCTGTTAATGGCGCTTCAGAATGTTGTCTTTAGGACGCCCTCCACAAAGCCCGTGTCCAAAGTGTCTGTCCTGTCACAGGTGAGATCAAAGCATTGGCTGTTCTGTTTATGTGGAATCTCACAGTCGGTAACAGTGCGTGACGAGTGTCCTTCAGTGGGAACATGTACACGTGTGCCAGTGAAACACCTTGTCTGGCCCGCCCTCTCCACACTTTTTGAC
Organism: Dermacentor andersoni; assembly: GCF_023375885.2. Classification (NCBI taxonomy): domain Eukaryota; kingdom Metazoa; phylum Arthropoda; class Arachnida; order Ixodida; family Ixodidae; genus Dermacentor; species Dermacentor andersoni. The sequence goes on from NC_092817.1 coordinate 37,581,970, forward strand.
TGCCTTTTCAGCTTGCTACATTATATATATATATATATATATATATATATATATGTATAAGAACACTCCCCGAGATGGGGGAGTTCTGTTGGTAAAGTATAAGCAGTATCTATGTCATCAGGGCAATGAAAGGTGCTACCAGGTTTGTATTCATATAGGCTAACTGTATGGGGCAGGGATGAAAATAAAAGGCACCACAAAGTCGGACACAAGTGCAAACCTTCAGCTCTCTTTATTTGAAAACATGCACTTGAAAGGGAACTGCTGCACAAATTTACCACAAGTGGAACTGGTGTTCGGCTTTCTCATTTGCTGTGTTGTACTCAGAGCAACACTAATTCACCATTTGTTAGTGCAATGGATGTGGTGCTCAGGCACTGACTTCTTGTGATATGGAAAGTTTTCATCATTTTCCTGGTATGCTGTTTTCTGATACATGCACATAAATTTGGAATGCACAAGCAAGTTTTCTGAAGTACAGACTTGTTTGCAGAGATACCTGTGCTTCCATAGCCATTTATTTATGCACCATCCCATTCAACACGCCTAACACAGGAGCACCTACATGTTAAAGGCCAACTGCGACGAAATTTCACTTGTGCTAAATTGACTATAGATGCCTAGCAAATACAATCTACGCTTGTTATAACGGACCCGCGTACAACAGACTTTCGGATATAACGGACCGTATTTCAACCTTAGTTTGCTCTACCTATTTTATTTATGCAATGAAGTTTGGTTTTAATGGACCGCGGTAAAATGGACTATCGGCTACAGCAGACGAAATTGACGGCAATTTTTGTCAATATCGAGCGTGAATAAAGGGAAAATCGGACACCCACCCGTTAGTAGCAATTGCTACAAAGGTGACTAAAACGGACTTTTGCCATGTCGACACGGGCTGGCAACTGACTTGCGAGGGTCAGCCGAGGATCGCGGCTCAATATTTTGAGCAAAAGGGAGGGAGGAAAGCGGAGTGAAAGCACGCCGGCTCTCGCATGCAAGGCATGAGAGGGGGAGGTGAGAGAGGAGAGGGTTCTACTCCGGTGACTGCTGTTCACGGTGCGCCCGCACGCACCATATGTTTACACTCTAAGAAAAGTTCACACCCTTTGGGGTGTATATTTTCCGCACAACTACAATTGTCATCTGCCTTGCTTGCGTTTCCTTTCTTGAAAATGCTGCGCCCGCTACTTTCCTGTCGGGAATGCTATGTCATGCTGATAACGCGCATGCCATTTGTTACTGGAAAGTACCGAGCTCGCCGCGTTAAAGAAAGGAAATGCGGACAAGACAGATGACAATTATTGTTGTGTGGCAAATATACACCCCAAAGGATGCAACTGTTTTTAGAGTGTAAAGCGATCTGCGATGTGGACAAAGTGTGCCCCCGCACAAGCGCCATATTTTGAAATCTATCTGCAATGTGGACAAAGTGTGCCCAGTGCCGTTGGCTTCGTATGCGCTGTGCTTTCTACGTTTACTTCGCATTGAAGCGAGAGACAGCATGAAGTCAATTTGCTCGCTGTTGCTGCCGTGCTTCCTCACTCCGTTTTGACAGCGACTTTTCACAGTTATCAAGTGAGACGTGTTCATGTTTACCTGTGCATGCATGACACGATGCTTGTTGATTTAGTTAGTAAGCTAATGTTTACAACTTTTTACGCAATCACAAAAATATGCGCTACAATTTAAACCAAGCATATCAATGCTCAAAGCACTGGTCAAGCACACATCTCTGTGCAGTGATATCATAAACACAATGAAAATTCAGTATACAGATATTTGCAGCATCAAACATTTAATCCAAGCGGATGTCAGCTGATGTCAACAGAAGACAGCGCACGTCAGACAACAATGAGTGCGATGTTCAGTTATGAAAAATTATAAATGGGCAGAGTTAAGGCTCTAAATTCAGTGCAATTTAACGCTATTCAGCTGAAATACATGCATTCAGTCAAGCACATACCTAATGTTTAGTGTTATTATTCGTTTAATTTAGTTAGTAAGCTAATGTTTACAACTTTATACGACCAATAAAACTACTATCTTTACCTCGCATAGCTGCCTGCTAATTTGCTATCACAATCGATGCTTTGCCTTTCAGGCGAAACTGCGACTTTTTTTGTTGTTGTTGTCTGTCTGTTTGTTTGTTTGTTTGTTTACGTTGGACATTCGTCACTCATTCTTTGCAATAACGTTGTTACGCATCATGACCAAAGTTTCGGAAGTGAGGCGTTTCAGATATTATGGACTTGGATAAAACGGATGTTCTTTGCCGGATTATCAGGGTCCGTTGCAGTGAGAGCCCACTGTACTCTTATAGTAATCTTGGCGAAGCCGCAGGGCTGGTAATTGCCTGATTTTGTTATTAGCAGCTATCAAAAAGCGCCTGTGCAGACGACGCGAGCATCTGGCGGCAAAGCGGTAGTGATGCGGATATGGCGAATATTGAAGAACTGTACGCAACTGCTGATCTCTCAGTTGCACCATGTTGCACCTAGGCAGCCAGGCGCATTGCTCGCTCGTCATTTTCGAGTTGAGGGGCGTTGCTCTGGACATGCGTTCTTCCTGTTGCGCTCGTTATTTGAGCGGTTGCAAGAATGCCAATGTGTTGCATGGTTGTTCAGTGCTCGAATACGTACTCGAACACGAGCAATGGCTATGCAGTACACAACGCTGAGTAGAGGAAGGCCAAACACATCTTTCCTGTCCCAGCTCTCAGAGTGCAAGCGTGCACCGCAGCCCAGCAGGCAAGTGCGACATGGACCAGCCAACGTGCACAAAGCAAGTAACTGCAGATGACGAAGCTGCACAAGCTACATTTCAACAGCACAGTCACTTACCCATCAAGATCTGCTTGGCAGATGCTTTCTCAGGATGACTGTAAGAGCTAGGGGTGTGCGAATACTGATTAGTAAGTCTCGAATTGAATACTGAAACGAATCAAGAAAAAAAAGCTGAATATCGAATCGAATGTCGAATAACAACATTAGGAGCTCGAATATTTACAAATTCTCATGCAAAAAAAGTTGCTCTTGTACGTGATCTGGGATCAACTTTTCACTTGGTACGCTCGTTGCTGAAGTGCCCATGTATTTCATGGCCATCTTGCACAGTCCTGGGAAGTGTTGCTCGCCTGTTTCTTTCTAGAACGCTAGAGGGTCTTGGTCTTTACTCTAAGTGGGCTCTCAAAGGTACCGCTGAAACTCCTCCGTGTTGGCCGTTTTGGAGGAGTGTCTTCTTTTTGATGACGCTGCCAGCATCTCAATGCTGTCCCATATTGCTGATGCGCTCCTTGTGAGCTGTACATGTTGACATTTCAGTACAGTCACCTGATGCTTCTCCTGGAAAGCTATGCAACTCGGTTCTTGCAAGCTCCAAGAGCCTTGTTTCTTGGAATGTTTGAGCACAAAAAAGAGGTTCTTAAACCTTGAGTCACAGGCGGTTACCAACACATACTCCTTTTGTTCGTCCTGTCCTGGAAACCCCATCCTCATGCTTTTCAAAAAGCAAGTTTCTTGCAAACTCCGAGGTGTCGTCATCGACTGCAACGCAGTTTTTCAGGACCATTTGTGTTCCATAGAAGAAATGGTACTACTGATGACAAAGTTGCGTACTACTTGCCACGAAGATCCTTGGTCGCCGATGCGATTGGTTCAAAAGCTTTGACGAGCCCTGCCACTGCTTTCCACTCCTGTGGTGTCAAGTTGGGCACAGTTGTTTAAAAGAAGTGGCAAGCTCTAAACAGATGGCTTCTTTCAGCTGCACAAGACCCAAAAGCATGTCATGCTCACTGTTCCATCTTGTTTCCACGTCTTGAAAAAGTTCCAAAACTGAGTGCTCCATCCGTCGCTGGCATTCTTGCCGCAGCTTGGGCACTGTGTTTGTAACGACCAACAATGGCGCGACACTTTTTGAGAATGGCGCTGTTTCTTCCTTGGCATTTTTGATAGCTAGTTGCAGTGTATGGCCCATACACTGCATTGGGATGCAAGAAATGCCCCTAAGGGACGCACGGAAGTTTCGTGCATTGTCCGTCACCACATAGACTGGCACTTTCTGCAGTGGCAGCTCCCAGTTATCCATCATTGCTTGCAGGTGCTCCAGGTTGTTGCAAGCAGTGTGGTTCTAGGTCACTCTCCGATTGTCCAATACAAATCTTCTCATCTAGAAGTTGGAGGTTAAGTAGTGGCAGGTGAGGCTGATGTAACTTTGGTTAGACCTCGACGTGCACAAATCACTTGTAAACGAAATCGACTCTATGCTTTTCTGGTAGTCCGCATGCATTCTCTCCTTGACAGCTGTAACTATGTCTCTGTACAACTCCGGGATAATTGTCCTCGAAGATGTCATGCGGCTGGGTATCCTGTACAACGACTCCATGTGGTTTATCAGCTCTTTGAAACCTCGATTTTCGACACAGACATAAGGCTGAAGGTTGAGCGCCAGCATTCGGGCAATCCTAGTGGTTATCGCTGTTCTCTCGGGCTGCGATAGATCCTTACCAGACTTCAGCATGCTTTTGATGAGCGGCTGTGCACCGTCTGGTCTTCCTTGCTTCCCGCAGTGTGTTTTTGAGTGTCTCTTAAGAACACTGTGCAAAGAAAAATGCTTGTTCTTGAGATGGTTCACAAGTGACGTCGTTGTACTCGATGGCGTTCGAAGTTTCGTTTCACAGCTTTTGCACGTTGCCCAGAGGCAACGTGCAAGAAACGAAGAGAGTGGACAGGACGAAGCACTTACTCACAACTGAAAAATTTTATTGAAAGGAAACGAATATATGCACACAAAAACGGAGTAGGACTTACGAGTATGCATTACAAGACTCTCTTCGTTCCTTGTCTTTGTGCGCTTTTACAGTTTCAAGATGCATGTAAACCAACTAGCCCAGTTATCCATTCTGTTAAAGCTTGAAATTGGCAACAAATTCCACACTTATGTAAGTTGATAGTCCGGGTAAGCACCAGTTTTAGTTTCATAAATTATTCATATGATGGCATAGTAAGCTTTCTCAAATGCGATTATTCCTGCTCAGCGTACTGCTAAGCTGTGCCTTTCGCAACGTCACACGGAAGGCTATATTTAGCTTTGCACGGAGTGGTGATCGAGTCGCATGATGCACGATTGTTTTGTTCGTCGTGCAGGTTGGCCTTATGAGAACCCACCTGCCGTAAAGTTGAGATAGTCCTCCTGCATTTTGGAGGAAAACAGGGAAGCAAAACTCTCTGTGGAATAAATAAAAGATGGCCACAAAACACAGGTCCTCTACTAAACTGAGAACCTCATTGGTATTCAGTATAACAGAATGTCACTAATTGTTTAGTTTCAGAGCAAGAAAAAGCACTTGATTTTATTAAACAATAATTCGATTGATAAAAAAAGTATTCTCCAGACCTTCATATACTAGAACTGAACTGTAATCAATGCTGACGCACTAATTTGGTTTAGACCATAGTGTATATCTTGATATCTGTGTAACTGTGTTATTGATAGCTTGCTATATATTTGTTATGCAATCCTAGGAGACCACCGAATATGTGCATCATCGTATTTCCTTGTCCAAAATTTGTAAGCATTAAATATTGCAAAAACTTTTCTGATATTTGATAATCAATTCGATATTTGACTTCTTCTTTCTTAATTCAATTTGATATTCAGTTCAAAATCTACTGTTCGGTATTCGCACACCCCTACCTATCAGCTTAGCTTTTTGCTGTATATATTCGCCAACTGATAATTTGGAGTCAATGAGGACCGCCAAAAAGTAAAAATAATCGGTAGTCTGAAATACCACATTCGCCCAAATTTTAATGACTTCATTCCACAAATGACCAAAAGATGTGTACTGTATTCTCGGATGGTCACTTTCGGGGATGCCTTCAGCTTTGCATCTGAAAGCAACATCCAAGGATACGGCCCAAGTTTATCAGTGCATTGCCGCATGTACATCTTTGGCCAAGGAAGTCAGTGACTGTGATTTTATATCAGTGCTTTTTATGCTAGTCTTTCTCATGCTTTTCGTGCTTCATCAATGGTCAGAGCTAGAGATGCTGCGCACATGTCTTTAACGTGATTAGCTGGCCATGAACAGCGGGTGATAAGAGTCGCATAGATTCATACGGAAAGCATCGCTACAAAATCACGACCGGTATCTCACCGTTGTCATGCTGGCGCTACAGATAGACGAAAGTAGTCAGTGCATGCACCAAATTTTCTTCGGCGAATACTAGATCGACTAGGCTTTGCTAGTTTCTGTTTTGAGGAGGCGCCGGCGACATGACCGATGACCATGCCAATGATGCATCAAAATGAAAATATTACTATTTTTGCTTGACTCGGTGACCAAATAATCACATGGTTGTGCAGTCGAAGTCGAAATTATCGCACGGTGTGCTGTTAGATGTATGAAATTTTAATCGTCCTTATATATTAGGTCTATGGAGCTAGTGGCGGTGCCACAGAGCTGTCTGAATAATCAAGCGTGTCCGAATTGCTGGTGTAAGATTATCAGCTGGTGACTGTATCTTCTCAGCTCTGCTGAACATCTGCTCTCATTCTCAGTATGTAATGAATTGGGCTGCTTGGTGCTGCATCGTTTTTGTGTGAAGCATGAACTTTTAGCTGAGAGAGAAACGAGAAGACACATAGACAAGCACTTATCTTCCTGTGTTTTTTCTGTCTCACTCCGGTGCTTGAGGGCCACTTTGAGTGGAAGCTCAGAAAAATGCCTTTCCTTAATCATTTTTCAGAATTGACCATCTTGCTGCTTGTTGGTACTGAAAGCTATCTTATTTGCTTCTCAACCTGTTGACCTTGAGAATATTTAATTGAAGCACCTTTTGCAGCTGTTGAAATTACAGAAAAGTGCACAGCAGTGCTGTGGATTGCAAAACTGAGTGGTGGCCGCTTTGTCTGGACATTTCAGGCTAACCAGTACCTCCGCTGCCTGAGGGTTTTGTCAGCACACCTGCATGAAGAGAAGCGTTGGTTGAAGCGGCGTCGGGCAGCCCTTGAATTGTGCTTGCAGGCCAGCCGCCTGGGCAAGCAGCCCCCGCCGTGGCCTCAGGCTGAGCCCCAGCCGGCTCCGCTGCCCATCGCTGTTCGTGAAGTGTGTGACCTGAGTGATTCCACCGTGCCTCCCATCCGGGAGGCGACCGATGATTTGGTCAATGGCGGCAGTGTTCCTACTTCACTTTCTGCATTGCCAGCAAAAAGTAAAAAGAAAGGGAGTAAGTGCAAGTCATTGCTGCTGAGCATGAGGTCACATGTTTGATAAACTGATTTCGTGATGAGTTTCACAATGCCACCACTCCTGCAAAGAATGCAGTCCTTTCTTATTATTATTGAAATGAAAATGAAAGGGGATTTGGTCACCGTATAATGGTGACGACTGCTCCTTTTCACTTAATATAGCAAAAATAATTTTAAAAACATGTAAGATAAGAAGAAACAAGGTCATAGGCTCTCAAAATCTAGAGCAGAGTTGCTAAAAATAAATAGTGAAGTTCGCATAAATCCCTAGACATACAAACGAACATAACAGAGACAAAAGGAAAGGACAAGTTGCACCACACACTGGGCTGATTCCCGACATATGAGCATATACAGAGTTCCAGACACATACACGAAACTGCAGTGCAGGCAGAGATGAGCAGGTGTACAAGTGAGGAAGCTGCACATATCAACTAATGCACACATGGTGATATGACAGCTAAAAAAAATGGCGCAAGAAATAGGGGTATGACACACATGATTTACTTAATCTGAGCTGAATGGTGACTATGGTGAGAAGCATGTTGTGTTTGCACTATGGCAAATTTGCTTCGCCCTCAAGATCAAAAGTACTTAAGGAAAAATGGCACGAGCGAAAAGGGAGGAGATAAAAAACATGGACAAGTGCAGCTGTCTGTTTTCTATCTAGTCCCTGTTTGTCTGCACCATTCTTAGATTACCAATATGCCCAAGAGTCAGTACTTCTAGATCAGAAGGCAGGGAAGTGAGAGTAAAAACAAACTACAACAGGAGCAGGGGTTGAAAAGATGCATCTCTCCCGTAACTTTTCCATAAATTTCACTTGAAAAAGAAGTCCGCAATGTGTTCTGCTCAGCATTCCCTTCAATGTTGCCTTGAACACAAGTACAGTGAGAAAGTGGAAAGGACTACTGTCATCATGACACCAGCAGGGGCACTGCATGTGTACTCTGAACATGGTGAAATCAGTCTGATCCTTCCTGCCTTGGCCACATTTCGATTGGGGCAAGATGCAAAAATGCTTGTGTACTTAGGTTTAGGCACACATTAAAGAACCCTGACAAAGTTAATACGTAGCCCTGTGCTATGGTGTCCCTCACAGCCCCAGTGTTGCTTTGGGATGTTAAACCCCATGAATCAGTTAGTTAATCAGTCAGGTCATTCTTGCAGCATCAGCTGTTGAGAGGAGTTTTGGAGCATGTATGTTCTGTGTCTCTCTCGGAGTCTGCCATATTGGCACACATAGGTGGCCCTTGTGCCATTAAACACAACACATCATCATCGTATTCGTGCATGTGTGTGCGTGTTCGAGTGGAGGTGAGTGTAATCATAGTGTAGGTGATTTGAAACAAATTCTACTAGTGTACAAAACCATATGATAAGAAGAAAGTGTACACACTGGTGGATGTCTTACAATGGGGGTTGAGTTTTAACTCTTTTACATTGCGATTATGAAAACTGTGCAAATGGCATAACATGGCTTGGAATAGCCTAGAAGCAAGAGCCTGCAGAGCAGCCCAGCAGCCTAAAAGAAGACTCCTGTTCAACTTTCTTCAACTAAAGGGCAACTCCCGTGATTTTTTTGGACGTACAGGTCTCGGTGAAGTTCATATTGGTTACTTGGCTTGACACTTTTGTCATGTGCGCCGAAAGGCGTGATTGAGAGTTGCATAGGTTTCTAACAAATTAATTTCAAATGTGGCCATGTGTACTCCAAATTTGTGCTGTCTTGCAGATGATTTCTACTAGCCACCCTGTAGCGGCAATTTGTGACATCAGCATGAGATCAGTAGTACTGGTGTCAATAAAGCTGTCAATAAAGGGACACTAAAGAAAAATATTAAGTCAAGCAAAAGCAGTAGATTAGTGCTCGAGAATCTCTAAGGCATCAATATTATTGCAAACAGAGCCTTCATAATCGAGAAACTGAGGTAAATGCAGGACATGATTAGAGATTCCCCCGGGACATTCAAGTACTTGCCTGATGACGAAAGCACTCCTCAGTTAAATTCTGTCACTAGTACTCAACCAATCATTGCACAAGACATCCTTGTATTGCATTACAAGGTGAAATAAAGCGCTACTTGTCCAGTTCTATTTCATTTTTAGAAAAAAGAACTCGCTGAAATTACCCTTGACAACGATGCGGGCAATCGAAAGGTTTTGTTTTCGCGCGACTCTGCGCTGACTTTTGCGTTTCAGTAGTTTCGTTATCGCATAGTGCTGCGCTGGTTTTGCTGGCTTGCGGAACTTGCACAAACAGCAAGTAGCAGAGAATTCAACTTCTGTGTGATGTTGCGGGATGCCCGAACAGTCTGCACTACTTGACCAAAAAGCAGCTGCAGCGGCGAATCCACCACTCTGTCTTGGCTCATTGCTACCGTCTGTCTGGCGTTGTTTCACTCGATGGCAGCAAAGGTTGGTGATGGAATATGCAAAGTCACCATTCTCCTGGTTGGGTGGTGGAAGATTAGAATTTCGAAAAAGGCATTCGGACCCTTCAAATGCAATTTTCTCATGAACTAAGTATTTTCTTGGCACAAAACAAGTGTTGCGAGGTTTCTGAATTTGTATTTAAACAGTCCATGCCAACTTAGTATTTGCCTTTAGTGCCCCTTTAAGTGTGCGGGGCTGTTATTGTCAAGAATGACTTTGTTTAATTTATCTTCTGCTGTAATGTTTTCTGTAATGGCTCAAACTCCATACTGTGGTCCGTTCCTTTTTGTCCCCGCTTATCCCCTTCAGGTGCTATGTGCACAATTGTGCAAGCGAAAGTACTGCATCAAAATCAAAAGCACTGATTAAAATTATATTATTGTAAGCATGTTGCAAACTTCTTGAAGCACTTCTGATTGAATTTGTGCTCTAAGCTTGGATAATAGATGCAATGTGTTTAAGTAAAATGAGTTGGAAGGCTTGAGTGAATTGGAAGGCTGGATGTTTGCCCTCACAGTGTCAGTTTGTCTTCATGTAGCGGGTTCACTCCTTTCATTCTTTTCGCTGTGTTTTACATCATGCGTATATTTCAGCTGTCTAGATATGTTCTTTTCAAGTATGCTAGACGGGAAATAGTTCAGATTCTCATATCTTACAGTCTTATGAAGAGTTCTCTCCTGGAGTCCACATTCTGTAAACTTGAGAATATTCACTGCAGAATTTAAAATTCCTAATTTATTCGGCATCTGTACAGTTTTCATAATTCTGAAGGTACAAGAAATATCATGTAACTAAATTTTCAATGGACAGGATTAATTGGCACCTGAAGGGGTTATTTTCCTTTTGTCACGTTGTTTTGCCACCCCGTTATTGTTAAGAACGCTTGCATTTGGTTATATTTTGCTTGAGTGCGTCATTGTATTTTAATTTTTTTTTCCCTTGTGCATAGGTTCCACTACCAGCAAACAACAGCATGGGAAAAAGAAGCTTTCTTCTGAGTCTGGTAGGTGCTGCCTAGCTTTGCTTGCTTTTCCGTTCAGTGTGCATGATGCATGGAGTGTTAGTTTTGTTGAATTGTAATGCAAGACTAACGACACCTTTCCATTCTTGCCTCAAGGGTACGTCCTTGACGCCATAGTGAATGCTTACTGGAAATAATGTGTGCTACCAATAAAGCAGGTGTACCATTACGTATGTAGTTGAAATTCCAACAATAATTAATCTTTATAAGAACAAAATATATTGCAGAAAAACACTTCTGGAATTCCATGTGAATGGACACTGAAAAAGAAATAGACTACTTTATCTTGAATAAAACTTCCAGAAAGGTGTGCTGGATTCTTGAAAAATAAAGTCCAGGAATTATACGGGGCCATTGTATAGTGTTCTGCTCCTGAACAGGAAAGAAATGTTGAGCAAAGATAATAAACTTGCAAAGGATCTGAACATATATAAAGGCATGGGTTTTGGTTAGCTACTGTGGAACCCGTTGATACGTTCCTCGCTGTTGTGTTTTCCCCGCTGCTATGTTGCATTTTCATGGTCCCAACCTAAAGTCCATTTTCAAACATATATTATGTTCCCATTTGATATGTTGCCATTCTATAATGTTGCTGCTTGTTACTTCGCATAATGCAGCAGTCGCATAAATTTAGTGGTGCAGAGGCAAATTTGTGAGAGGTGCTGAACTGGGCTTGTTGGTCCATGACGAAAGGATTGGAAGGTATTTGTTAGTGCTGTGTACGTCGTCTCTGATTTGGTCCTGTTCTTCGCTGTGTTTTTGTTAGGCAAATTCGGAAGTACGATAAGCGTGTCACGGCACGGTTGTAGGTTTTGCCGGCTTCCCAAAGTCAACTTTGCTGCAATATTTGTTATGCAGTGAAGCATATTAACTATAAAGGGGCACTGTCGCGGTGGCGATCTGGAGTCTTCCTTGCTGTTGCATTTTCGCGGCTGTTACGTTGTTTTTTTTTTCCAGATAAAATCTATGTGATACAACAAGGTACAAAATAAGCCACGAAAGTGTATCATGAACTAACATATAAGATATAATTATAAAAGGTAGTAGCACGGATTCATTGCAATGCTTCTCTACAAACTCAAGTTTTTTTCGTGAGGCAGCACTGAAAATATGTTCATTAGTAATGAATGCTACAGCAGTGAAAAAAAAAAATTCCAGGAATGAAGAGGTTGAAAGTTTTATGTTTATTTTCACCATGCTTGTGTACATGCATGTGAGGTACTCATGATCATCAGGATTTTAATTTATGAAAGATAAATGAAAAAATATTTTGCTGCAGCATTGAATATATTGAATATATTGCTGCAGCATCTGAATTAAGATTAAAGAGCACCCTTTGTTTAGCTTGCCCCCTCTTTTATTTTGTCATAACCGTAATCTCACAGACAACTACTTAAAGATAACAGGGACAGTGTTAGCCAAAGCAACAGGAGTAAGATAAAAATATCAAGGAACTGGCGATTGAAATCAGCTTGTCACTTATAATGAATAATTGTATTGACATGGGTTTACCCACCTGGACCATGGGAGATAAACACGCTAGCAAGCCCACATATTTTGCCAGCTCCCGTAAGCCATCTTGGTTTCTGAATGCTAGCCGTGGGCACACAAAGATAGCTTTGAATTTATGACTAAAGCACAATATTGTCATGAGCCACCTGTGCTGCAGAGTCTGGACATAGCATACATGCTATGTCTGGATGAGCTGTGCCCTGGCTCGCCATCTTTGTTGTTGTGGTAACACTCGGTGCCACTGTGTAAGTATTGTACATAAACCCTTTTTTTACATCTCCCCGTAACATCTTTGGTGGAAGTGTGGGGTACAGCTCGTCATCTTTCTTGTCTGCTATGTCTTCTTCGTCCAAACTCTGCAGGACAGGTGGCTTATAACATTAGTAGTTGTAACATAATAGGCATAACATGTTAGTCGTAACGCATCACTGACAACTTCCACAGGTGCAGAGAAAACTTCAAAACACAAGTCGAAAGCTCCGCCGCCACAAAAGGTTCCGGACAAAGCTACCAAAACAACTGCCCCAACAAAGGTAGAGGCAGTTACATGCGAGGAGGGTGACATGGAGACAACAACAACCGGGAGTGATGACTCAGCAGCTATCACCTACAGGCTGAATGATGGCCACATTGGCGCCTTACGCAGTATTCCAACGCCCACAGACACACCCAGGAAGTACACGCTGTACCCTGCAAAGGGCACCGTGCTTGGGGACCTTTCAAAGGTTGCTGCTGCAGCGCAACACATCATCGGGCCCTGTGTCATCAAGCGGGTCAAGCTGCGTTCAGGCCAGACTGTGTTTATCTATCGGCAACCATCACAAGGCGTTACACCCACGGCAGACGACGCACCCACACCAGGCGGGGCAACCGCAGCACAAGACAGCCCTAGTGGTGGTGCAGGAGATAAAGACCAGCCTCTTTCATCAGGAGCATTGGCAGCATTGAACGATGCGGAGGTGTCTACGTTGCAGCTAGCAGAACCCTCTTCATTGCCTGAGCCAGACTTGCCACCCAGCCCGGACGATGAAATGCCAGATGTGGGGTGTGGTGACGACAGTCAGAACAGCTCACTGCAAGGTGTTGGGGGACAAGACCAAGTTTCTCATGAGGACAACATGGATGATAATGAGGGTGATTTAGGAGACACTTCAGAGTGGATCTCAGGTGATGGTGACACTTGCATTGTAATGAAACTGCCAGTGAGCTCTGACGAGGAAGAATCTTCATCCGATGAGTCGTAGCATCAGTTGTGTTTGTTGTGTTTGGACACCTGCAGTGTGTGAGTGTGTGAGCTTCTTGCTTGGGGAGAACTGCATCGCGCCAAAGAACAACTCTAACCTTCCCTCTTTGTTTGGGACTTAAGTGATAAGCCTGCTGACATGGCCAAAACTCTCACAATGGTGTGCCCTGGCTGCTGCTCTTCCAGCCAAGCTGTGCCACCTCAGCTACAAGCTGTGCTCAATCTGGGATGGGCAAGGGTGAACAGTTGTGGGCATTTGTAGACATTTGTTTCTTCGCATTTTGTGTTTCTGTGTTTGTGCACTCCTTGTGGAGAAAGTGGTGTTGCCACCTGGAGTGCTTTCAGCCGCAGAAGATAAAATCGAGTCAAGAGAACTGAGCAGTGGAGAGACAGTGATCTTTTTCTTGTAAATATATATGTTTCTTGTGTGTAAATCATCATGCAATTAAAGTAACTCAGAAGTCCCTGTCTTCATCCGTGGATGTCCTTTGTGTAGAACTAATGAACTCTGTCAGTACATGTGTGCTGTAAAATGAAGTGCTGCATGACTGTCGGTTTATTATTATGGAGCTAAGCAAGCCAGAACACTGGCTTTATGTGAAAACTGGCCTGGAAATTTTTCTCCATTGGCTACATGTAGACACAATTGCATAAAGGTTCCATGCGGCCTGTATGGGCAGCCACAAAGAGAAATTTAAGGAAATCCGAGCTTTTTTTTTTTTTTTTTTACCCAAAAATGTTGCTTCTGAAGCCATTGTTGTACGTTTGATGACCATGGCTCATAGAACAGTAGAATCGTAGAATGTAGTTAGCCACTGGAGCCGCCTTTTTGCGTGTGATTCACGCGCACTGTCATTTACTGTCACATTTTTACTCATCCGTGTGCTTGTAGCTTATCGAGGTAAAAAAATTTGCAACAAGCACTTCTCTTGGTCATAGGCTGGTCATTGTCACAAGACATGCTCATCAGTGCCAGGACCTAGTTAACAAGACCAGCGTACTAAGTGAGAACTGAGAACCACTCTTTCCTAGAATGTGTTAGGGACATTGAAGAGAAAAAAAATAAGTTCAGTTGTATTGATAAATTACCCTTCTACAATATCGAAAATGTCACTCTTACTGTGTGGTAAGGCAGAAGAGACGCAAAAGCAAAAGGTGGGCAGCGATGGCACCTTCAAGTTTTGGCACTACCTATCCATAACATCATAAATTTTTGACTGCGTCTGCTCAGGTATCGATAACTCTAAAGTTACCACTATGAAAGCATGAGCTGATCAAGGGGCTTTAGGCAACACCTTATTGGTAAAGATTGACACCATTGTATTCTAAAAGGGACTGAACTTGGCAAGTTCCAAGAATTCTGCTAGGTTGTAATGGCCTGGAAATTGTAAAATAGTTTGAAATCCATGACGTCACATTAACAGCTTTTCTTCAGCCAGTTTCGATTTCGTTTCCGAGAAGGTTACTTTGTCATGACATTATGACGTAGGAGGTAGTCGCGTGGGTGCAGGACTGCAACGTTTTTGACTGGAAAAAAGCAAAAGAAAATGTCTTTATTGCGCGGCAGCACAACCTGATGAAATCCAAATATAGCTAATCAAAAACCTCAGTCCAAAAGGCACTGCTGTTTATTGTGATAGAGCAAGTTATTAGAACCAAGAAAATGCTGGTTGGATGGCGTGAAAGCAAGATCAATCTCATAACGGCAAAGGTGATAAGGATAAAACAAGCTCATACAGGCCAGTTACAGTAGCGTCGGTGGTATATAGAATGGCAGTGCATATCATAAAATTAGAACTGTCTTAGTGTTTAGTGATATAGCAAGGCAGATCACACTTGAGCCAACGAAGGAGTGCTCTTTATTCCACGGTGTGCGCGCTTATATGGCTTTTACCAAAACGCTGGCGGCATTTCCGAGACACTAGCGGCGCTTCTGAGACACTGTTGGTGTGATGACACTACACTCTTTCCCCCCACTTTTTTTTAATTGTAATCCCAACACTTGGGCTGCCGACGCTCTCTTGTGCTTCTCCGAAGAGGGATGGGCCTGGGTGATTCTGCGTTTTCCACACCTGGTTGGCTGAGGTCGGGGGATTGGGATGGAGTTGCTTCAGGTGTATGGCAAGCAGGTCCCTTTTCTTGTGGCGTTGCTGGCCCCTGCTGTCTGTCTTTGACAGATGGAGCCGATGCAGGCGAGTCGGATTCCGTTGGAGGGAGTGTCTGCCGAGTTCTTGGGAATGGCACAGGAAGAGGAATCACGGGCTGCTGAGGGACAGGAAACGTTGCCTCTACCAGATGGTCTGCGTGAACGAACCGCTGTTGGTTTTGTATGTTCACAACATAAGTCACAGTACTGATTCGTCTGACAGTGATACCAGTAATCCATGCTGGTTCACCTGGTCTAGTTCCCTTCACCCGCACCGCGTCACCTTCTTTGAACTCGCGCCAGTGGGCAGCAGGCTGCTGAACGTGCCGTCGCTCGTCTTTCTCCAGCCGGTTGTGAAGCTCGGGGTGCAGCATGGTTAGCCGTGTCCTTGGACTCCATGATGGGGACAATTCGGCCAGGGATTCTCTGATTGCTGTACGTGGGATGTTTCTGTAGTGGAAAAGGAACTGGTCAACGCGATGTTGAATAGATTTGGAAACTCCCGCTCGCTCTTCATCCTTCAACTGTTTTCCAGGTTCCTTTTCACGGTCTGAACAAGGCGTTCAGCAGCTCCATCAGACGTCGGATGATAAGGTGGTGTTGTCTTGTGACGGATTCCGTTTGATGAGAGGAAAACTGCGAATTCCGACGACACAAACTGTGGGCCGTTGTCGGTGACAACCTCTTCCGGCAGGCCAAAAGCTGCGAAAATAGTTTGTAGTTTTTCCACCGTTTTGGCTGCAGTTGTGACAGACATGCAGATGACCTCTACCCACCTGGAGTAAGCGTCTACAAGAACAAGCAACCGATGAGGTTTGCTGTATTCGAAGGTGAATTCTCTGCCACCGTCGTGTCGGCCAATGCCACGAAGTGATTGGAAGGCGTGGCACAGCATTTTGAGTTCATTGACAACTTGTGCATTCCCTCACTGTTTCTTCAATGTCCTCAGTTTGCTTAGGCCACCAGACATGACTTCATGCAAGCATTTTCATGTGAGTCTCTCTTGGGTGCCCCTCGTGCAAGAGTTTCAGTACCAAGCATTTCAGCGAATTTGGTATGAGTACTCGGTTGCGCTATGTGATGCAGTCATTTTCAACAGATGGCTCATAACGCCTAGCAAAGTACGGCATGAGCACTTCTTCGGTTACTCTTGAAGGTCATCCGTGCTGTGTGTACAGCAGTACTTTCAATAAGACTCGGTTGTTGCTGGTTTCTTTGTGAATCTTGTTAGCCGATACGGGCAGCTCGTCAGTCACCGAAAAGAATTGGACGTAGTCACTGACGTCATGCATGTCTTTCAGTGGAATGCACGACAATGCGTCTGCGTTCGCCACTGCGTTGCCTTTGCGGTATTGCCATGTGTAAGCGATAGGCTGCAAGCAAAAGCATCCATCTTTGTATTCAGGCTGCTGCTGCTGTACGATATTGGTTTATCATGTCCGAGCAACCCTTTCAGAGGCAAATGGTCCGAGAAAATTGTAAATTCACGGCCGAAAATGTGCTTGTGAAAGCGTTTTATCCCAAAAACAACAGCTAATGCCTCTTTATCTAGGTGTGAATAACCCATTTCTGCTTTGCTCAGGGTGTGTGAAGCGTATGCTATCGGCTTTTCATGGCCGTTCACAACATGAAAAAGAACCGCTCCTACTGTGTGAGTAGATGCATCTGCCACTAATCATAGTGGTTTGGAGGGATCATAGAAGCTCAAAATGTTGTCGCTTGTCGGCCATTGCTTGCTTTCTTGGAAGCAGCGTTCTTCCTTATCTGACCAATGCCAGCTTTGATCCTTCTTCAGTAGGTTGTACAGTGGGTTCAGCTTGGCAGACATGTTCAGAATGAATTTGGCATAAAAAGCATGCCAAGGTAGGCTTTTAGTTCCATCTGGTTTGTGGGTGCTGGAGCACTGTTGACAGCATTAACCTTCTCTGTGCAAGGGCGCATGCCTGAATTTTCAATAATGTGGCCTAAATACTTCACAGAGGGTTGGAAAACCTTACATTTGTCTTGCAACTCTGTGGAGCTGAAACCTTGCGAGCACAGCTTCAACCCAGTTCTGGCATTCCTCGATAGATGCTTCAGCTATGGGGACGTCATCCAGGTAGCACACAACTCCTTCCAGTCCCTTCAGCATCTTGTCCTTAACAGACTGAAAAATAGCTGGGGCACTTCAAATACCGTACGGCATGCGCTGACACTTGAACAAGCCAAGATGGATGTTAATAGTAAGCAACTTATGCGAATCCTCATGCACTGGCAGCTGCTGATATGCCGTGGTTAAATCAAGCACTGTAAAGACTTTTCCACCAACCAGTACTGCAAAGATATCCTCTACGAGTGGCAATGGGTAGTGTTCAGTCTTTATGAAAGAGTTTAACATGACTTTATAGTCGCCGCATAGCCTCTCCTTGTGCTCAGGCTTTGAGACGACTACAAGTGGTGTGGCCCAGTCGCTCTGCATGACTGGCTGCAAGATGCCTCTGTCCTTGAGTGCGAGCAATTCCTGTTCAACAACATTTTTCAGTGCATAGGGAACAGGACGAGCATTGCAGAAGACCAGATGAGCCTCTTCCTTCAAAACTGTTTTCGCTTCATAGCCCTTTATCAAACCAACTTGCGGGCTGAACACGTCAAGGTACATCTGCAGCAGGACTTTTACTTTTTGTTCCGCTTCCACGTTGAAAACGGGATTCCAGTTCAATTTGAGCTGCACAAGGCAGTCGCGCCCTAGTAGGCATGGCTGAGTTCCAGGAACGACGATCACTGGCAAAGTTTTCTTTTGAGTTTCATACTCGACACTTACATGTGTCTGTCCTGTCGTCTCGAGTGGCGTGCCACCGTAACTTTGCAGTTCGAGAAGGCACTTTGTCAGTTCTGGCTTCCGAGGCAGTTTAGCGTAGATCTGCTCGTTGATAATAGATATGGCTGCACCAGTATCTACATATGCATCCTCACAGGTTGACCCGCGATTTTCAGTTCTACTAGGTAGAACCTCTGAATTTGCTTGTTTAAATAAACTTTTTCAGAAAAAGGTGCAAGTGGTCCGGCTCGGTCTGTACCTCGAGTGCATTAGCCGCTTTGCCATTTTTCTTCATGCAAACCTTCGCTAAATGGCCTACTTTCTTGCACCAGTGACATCGTGCCTTACGATATTTGCAATCACTTGCGTCGTGCTTGTCTCCGCGTCAGTAGCAATTTCCGCTAAGACAGAAACCTTGTGGTGTGCTTACCCTAGGTTTTTGTTGTAGATGGCCTTTCTTGCTGACAGCGTGGATGGCTTCGTCCATTCGCAAATTTCCATTGGACGATCGGAAGCTCTTCGACTCTCTTTCGGCGAGTTCTGCTGCTTTTGCCAAGTCGCACGCTGTTTCGAAGTTGAGCTCTTTCCTTTTGAGCAACGTTGCTTGAATGGCCACGTTTCGGAGCCCCACAACAAAGCGGTCACGTAGCGCATCGTCCAGAAAAGTCCCGAATGTGCACTTCGCAGCCATGTGTCTTAGTTCAATGGCAAACGCTGAGACGGACTCCATTTCGAGCTGGTGCCGGCGATTGAACTTGAACCTCCTAGCTATTACTTGGCTAACTGGCGCCAAGTGCTCCTTCAAGACGCTGACCACGTCCTCAAACGACTTGTTCTCTGGTGTAGCAGGCAACAGCAGGTCCTTGAGGGTCTTGTACAGGCGACTTCCAAGGGCAGTGATGAAAGTGGATTTCTTCAAATTGCCATCTTCAATTTGCGTGACTTTCCAGTAATGGTCAAAACGGTCTACATACGAGTTGAAGTCTTCGTCACCGTCTTTGACATAGGTATTGAATTCCTAAATCTTCAACATGTTCAGTCACTCTACTCGCCCCCACTTCGCTCGGTGCCAATGGTAGCCAGACAGGCGCTGCTCACAGACACGTTCCCATCCTCGTCGCCAGATAATATAGCAAGGCAGACGCACACTTGAGCCAACGAAGGGATGCTCTTTATTCCACAATGCGTGCGCTTATATAGCTTTTGCCAAAATGCTGGCGGTGTTTTTGAGACGCTAGTGGCGTTTCCAAGACGCTAGCAGCGCTTCTGAGACGCTGTTGGTGCAATGACACTACACTTAGAGAAAAATTATGTACTGGGCGAACTACAGAATGGGTTTAGACCAGGCAGACGCTTCAGACGCAGACTCAGTGAATAGAGATTTCAGTACGTCAGCATAGACCTTTATGGATAACATTTCTGGATATTGAGGGAGCCAACAACAAAGTAGATAGGGAATTTTTATGGGATATTCTCAAGGATGAAGGCGTAGATGACAATTTCGTGGAGCTGCTGAGGGAAGTATATAGAGACATTCGAGTACAAATTGTATGGGAAGGCCAAAAATGTAATGAAGTGGTGGAAACTCACCAAGAACTGAAGCAAGGATGTTCTGTCTCCATTGTTATTCATGCTCTGTGTTAAAGGCATTGAAAGACAATGGGAAAACAGTGAATTGGGGTTTGATTTATCCTACATGCGTAATGGACAAATGGGGCAACAGAAGGTCCTCGGACTGGTGAATGCAGACATGTGGCTACTAGCAGACAATGCAAGAGATTTGTAAAGACACTTGTGAGTATCTGTGGCAATGCAGAAACAAATCTAGACCTTAAGTTCAGCACACAGAAATGGCGAATTATGACCTTTAATGAAGAGATGAGTAATTAAGTGGTGTCAATTCAAAAGCAAGTCATACCCATAGTCAAGCAATGCAAATACCTCGGTGTATACATAAACGAAGGAAAGACTTACTCAAGCACCCACCAAGATAATGCGAACATGAAGGGGATGTGGAATGCAGCAATAATCAAACATGGAGCACTTTGGGGCCACAATAAGTGTGAGGTGGTGTGTGTTATCAGAAGGAGTAATGGTGCCAGTGCTAACGTTCGCAAATGCCATTCTGTGCTTAAAATCGTATATCTTGTCGGAGTTGGAAGTTAACCAAAGATCAGTAGGCCGGTTGGCTTTGAGAGCCCACATTAAAAGCACAAATGAGGCAGTGCAGGTTTACATGGCTTGGGCCTCTTTTGAAGTCTGAGAAGCGCAGAGGAAAACTAGTCTTGAAGAAGGACTCAAGAACATTGATCAAATTAAATGAACTGCTAAAGTGCACCAGTATCTGTACCCAAAAAGCGTGGACACAATCTGGAGGGAGAGGTCGAGAAAATTGGCAATCAAGTATAAGGCAAATGAAAGTGTTAATAGACAACCAGGAGTCATCAAAAAGAAAGTGAGAGAGAGAGAGCGAATTTGATGCAAAGAATGTAAACAAATAAGACCATGGAGAATTGCAAGAATGGGAAGAAAGAAATTGGATGGGACAGTCTGTACGATAACACAAAGGGCAGTGCCTTGCTATTTGAGGCTCGAGCTGGTTGCCTAAGGACGGAAACTTGCCGGAACAAATATTTGCAACAAGATGAGATGTGCTTGCCGCATAAAAAATCTGGAGACCACTCGACACAACAAACTCTCACACCCTTATGGAATGCGAAAGGATTCACCCCGTCGGACCTGTAGATAGCATACACCTTCCAGAAGTGCCTGGATTTAAAGTGGACTGAAGCATCCACCACTCTGCGGTCGAGATAAGCAAGAGACATTTAGAGTATTGGTGGGAGATAAGCAGGGATGGGGTTGATACGACTGTATCTGTTACAGGTAGTTGGTACAAGTTAGAAAGTTTTGAGAAAGAAAAAAAGGTTAAGAGATATATACAAAGATGCTAGAGAGAAAGACAGAATAAACATCTTTATTATGCAAATGTAGCTTTGGAGAGCCGTCCTCATTCCAGAATGCCTTGAGCTCGGGTCACGTCCTGGCCCCTCGTGATCAGCCGTTGCTGATCTTCAAGGTAGAAGCTGGCCAAGGCTTTCTCCCAAAGCTCGTTGGTGTGATAAGAGTTCAGAGGATTCAGTGGTGCCTGTCTTCAACTCCATACTATATGCCTAAGGGACCTTGGTTCTCCACAGAAGCGGCATTGCAGATAGAATTGTATAGGGGCTATAGTGATTTCTGGTTTGGTGAGGGAGCATGTTGACTTGTAGAGCTCGGACGAAGCTCTACTGCTGTCTAGGTAGCAACTTGTGTGGGGAAGGGTATGTTCTGCGGGCTAGCTCGTAATGTTGTGTGATGTCTTGGTACACTAGAGGGTGCATGTCCTCGGACTTGGATTCCTCAGCGCCGACTAGGCAGGTCAAATCTCGAGCGATCTCATTGCCAGAAATACCGTGGTGAACCGGCGCCCAGATGATCATGACTGATATCATTAGCGACTTTTGATTGATTATTCTTAGCGTGTTGGTATGAACTTTCCCGCTAGCGAATCTGCGACACGCCTGATGAGAGTCAGTCACTATGACTTCAACCTCTGTTTGGGAGAGCGCGAAGGCTATGGCCATTTCCTCGGCTTGGAGGCGATCGTTTTGGAGGAATGAAATGCTGTTCCGACGTTCCTTGTTCATGGTTACGATGGCTATTGTGGCTGCTCATCCGGGGTAAGATGCCGCATCCGTGTAGACCGCGGAGAATTAGCTCCCGTATTGCTTGTGCTAGGTCCAGTCCCGGATTTCCCTACACTGCGCATTGTGTGCATGTTGCGAGGTAGGTGAGGTATGGTGATATTCCTCCGGATGGCATGGGGTAAACTTAGTCTGAGGCGGCCGGTGGCTTGAATGAAAAGCATGTATAGTATAACTTATTAAATCAAGCAGGCTAGATGGCTATGTCACCACCCTGTTTCAAAGAGGATGCCAATAGATAATCATCATTTGACACTAATGTCACGATTTTGTAGTGGTGCCTTTTCCCGATGTCAATGCCTTCCGACACTCCACCCGGGGCGGAGCGTCACTTTGGCCAATAACGAACATGGAAAGTTCAAAAGCGTGGAGGAAGAAAAGAAATTTTGCAACTCCACCCAAAAGGCGAAGCACAGATTGCGATAGCAAATTAGTAGATAGCTGTATGAAGTTACGATAGTGGTTTTATCAGCCGTATAAACTTCTAAACATTCGCTTACTAACTAAATTTAAATGATAGAATGTGTAAGCGTGATCCAACGAGGACGTCGAAAGAAGCACACAGAGACAGCGCTGTTTTTTTGTGTCTGCTTCTTTCTACGTCCTTGTTCAGTCGCGCTTACACATTTTGTCATGGATTCAAACCGACTAGCTCGCCAACGTGTTTTAACTAAATTAACCAGCACGGTGTCACGCGCATACAGGTAAACATGAACACATCTCCCTCGATGAGCGCGGAAACTCGCTGCCAAAATTCTGGAGTGAGGAATCGTGGCAGACACAAGCGAATTGACCTGCATGCATCTCTCGCTTCAACGCGAACGAAACGTCGAAAGCACAGCGCACACGAAGCCACTAGCACTACGCGCACTCTGCAAACATCGCAGATCGCTTTGAAGATGACGCCCGCGCGGGCGCGCACTTTGGCCATGCTTTGGCCACGTCGCAGATCGCTTTCAAGACACGAGCGCCAGCAACGCGTCCCTACTGCGTCCGCCAAAGGCCTCTACTACGGCGTCCGTGATTCGCATGGTCAACTCCGTAATAGACGCTGCGGTTGTCTCCAGTCTATACGGAGCGGCGGGCGAGGAGGACATCGAGGCACCCTAGCAGCCACCGGAGAAGAACCGTGGGAGGAGGGGGGTTCCCCCTCCTCCCACGCCTGACCCCACTGCCACGCTGGCAGAGGCCATGACGTCGTGCACTGCACTTGGCTGACTCGACTGTAGCCGATCAGAGTTGACTGCATGTCCATCGCAAACGAAAAGCACCTTACTTCTCACTTACTGGCTGCGTATATGCACTTGTCTCAAAGTGAAAGTTATTGTACGAGTTTCAGCAACAAATGTAAACTAACTGTAGCGCGAATGCGCGCAGAGCACGAAGACAACTTCTGTATGCATATAATAAGGGCGCAGACTGAAGCAGCTTGCAATATCCGCGAGTAAAGTAATTTTATCTTCTGGAATCGCCTTCTGTGACACACGGTCACGCCAGCACTTTCGCTGCCGTCCGTGCAGCGAACCTTCACTATCGTCGCTATATCAGCGCCGCAAGTCTGAGACAAAATGGCGCCACGCATTTGCAGCGTCAGCCTGTTTGTGTATCGTTTGTTAACTACACTCATGAGGTGTAGAAGGTGTAGTCTTCATGCTACACTATTGCTATAAAAATGTCTTCGTGTAGTTTGGCATAACTGCACTTTTTCTACACCGATTAAAATAAATTACGACCTCCTACACTAGCTACACTCGTGCAGCCTGTAGATTAAAATAATAATAATAATAACCTTACCAGCTCCGGGTTGCGCAGTCGCCTCCTATGCTGAAACTAATTGTGAAGGCCGATGTAGCAGCATAGCAGACCACCGAGCGAGCCGGAGGTATGGTAGCTACCGGAGGCAAGGAGGCTTAAAAAAGAAAGAAAAAAAATAGCAGTGGCTTAGCTCGGTTATGCCAGGATATACGTAGCGAAAGCTAAGGCACAGCATGGTTAGCCTTGGTTAATCTTGATTGCAAGTCAAGGTTAGTCTGGTTGTCTAGCTATGTTGCGGCATTTAGCCAGTCGTTCGGCGCGCTGTTCGTCTGTTTCCTGGGCGATTCGTTTCCTCTTCATCTTGTTCCGATGTCGATTCCAGGGCTCCTCCTGCTTATCAGAATTGTCGCCTTCCATACTGCCGCCTCAACTGTGGTTGCGGCGCGCGCGAGCTCTCCTTTTCAATCCTCCGACATGTTATCAGGCATGCGACGCAGCTGGCGAAGCGAGCGGAGGCGAGCACAACGACGAGGAACGCGGTGTGACGTCATACCAAACGGCGGCGGCGGAACACCTGTGGCTCGGTGCTACTAGTGGCGCATGCGCAGTAGTGACTAGGGAGCGAGAGAGAGAAATATCCGTGGCGAGGCGCGCGTTGTGACGTCATATGCCTCCTCGGAGCACCGCCACGGCGAAATCGCAAGTTCGCGGCCAATAACGCTTTCGCTTCAAAATTCTGGAGTGGAAGCTCCCGTCGCTTATTGTCCGGTGACTCCAACGCTTGCCCCTACTTAACCTCTGAAACAGAGCCTTGTTTTGTTGTGTCCGCTTTCAGACAAAAGGATTTGGCTCCGTTAATGTAAATGCTAGGCTACAGACAGACAAATAACTTTATTGACAAGGTCCCGAGGGCAAGGCTTCTGGGGACCTTGTTAATTGAAAAATAAAATTTCGTTGTTACGTACGAAAGTATCAATCTTCGGCGCAGTATCGGCGACGATATCTTCCTCAAAAGTTAGTCATAACGTTCAGGATCTATCCCAAAACCAGTAACAAAAAGATTCACGTCCACCAGTATCAGGGTACAGCAAGAAAAAATTTTTTTTAACTCGTCGGGATATATGGCGAAAGTTTCTTTTCTTTCACTGTATCGTGCCTCTCCTAAGATGACGGCGCTTCGGCTTCACCTTTAAAGAGATGATTTCCACCACAGAGTTTCTCACTATAGTGAGAAACTCTATGATTTCCACTACAGCATTTTTTTTTATTGTCCTTGGCCGGAGCGAGTGCCATATGTTCTGCTACCACGTGAACACCTGCGTCGCCGTCACGGTGTGACTACGTCACCATGCATAGACAGGAAACTGATAGTGGCTGTATGCATAGAAACTCTATGGCTGTAGGAGAGCTGTTATAATAAATTCTTTTCGGTGCTTTGAGGCTCGCCAGTACTTTTTTCTAGGGTTTAGCCTCGGAATTTGGGAAACTTCATTTAACGAAAAAAAAAATGAATAGCCGAAATTGTTCACGTCAGCACACCTTTATGATTATGTTCAGTGTGTTCTTTCTTAATTTATTCATTTGTTTTGTGTTATTTACTTTGTTTACTTTTAGAGAAAAAAAAAGAACAGCGCGAATGTTCTGCCTTCACGCTGTTAGTTTAGTGATGCCCGCCCAATTATAGCCAAAATGTATTAAAGTGGAAAGTTGGGCGATGTTGGTACACATTCATAACAGTAACAGCGTGAACAAAACGACGGCGGAGTGAAAGGACACAGGACGTGCACTGAAAGGACACGGAAAACGTGTACTTTCACTCCGTCGTCGTTTTGTTCGCGCTGTTACCATTATGAATATAGTCAAAACCCAGAGCAGGAGGAAGCGCCACGAGCCATCGTTCACGGCGCTGTGGCTTCTGAGATTGCCGCGTTGTTCACTGATCATCTCGGAGTCCGCAGTAGCGCCCCATCGTGATGCGTGCGCCGTTGCGGTACCACGAGTGCAGCTTTGACCGGCCCAGAGCGGACAAACGTGTCGCAACGAAGTATGCACGCGAACGCCACGTGGCCACCTCTGCCTTCGCAGGTCGCTGGCCGAAACCCCCCCTCCTTCTATAAATGTCCACGGTCTCGGCGACGTCGGCCCGAAAATAACTGCCGGGCGGCGGTTGCGTCATGTCCGTTACTCCCGTGATGCCACCTCCCGCTGCTGAAGGTATTTATAGGGACGTGCGTCTTCTGGCCCACTCCTTGCAAGACGTCCTGCCAGCACCCGCAGTGCTAGCTGCAGACGTATCTGCGGCGACTTGAAGTTGAGCTAGTCGTTTGCGGGAACGTGTTTAGCAAGACGGCGCAGCAAAGCCGACACTTCTGTGTACTTCTGTCCACGAGTCCCGTCTCCGCGTTGCTCTTGCTAAACGCGTAACCGGGAGCGGATTGCTTGAAGCACTTCACCCTTATTTCCCGGGCGTCTCGAGTGCATCGTAGACAACCGGCTTCGCGATATAAGTTAATGCTTTTCTACGCGCGAGGCTGAGACACGCCTTGTGTAGACATTTTCCCGTGCTTAGACCGCATTAATGCTTCGACTAAGGGCCTAGCGCGATTGAGTGCATGCAGCCGCCTACAAAGAATCTGAAAATTGATAGTTGAACGATTTCAAAGCGGCACGAAGATGGTCTATGAAAATATGAAAGCTGTGTCTTTGCAAACCGATGGTCGAAAGTACACGGTGGGGAAACACGTTTCTTGAAGGAGGATTAATGAAAATGGCATAGGAAACTTTGAAAAGCCCGCGCGAGCGATCCACGCCTGATGCATTATGCGGTATCGCTCAATATGCGGTGCCCCTCAAGCGAACCCCTTGCCGGGGTTATTCTCTTTCCTGTTTTTATGTTCTTTTAGCCGGCCTGCAAGTTCCGTTAAATATCGCAGCGACTGTCTCGGCATACAGAAACGAGTGATCAGTGACGTAGTGCAAAGGCTGAGTCATGTGCTAGCTAGCTGTTAGGCTTCGCAAGAGAGACGAGGGTAATGGGCCGTTGGCCGCTTAGGAAAAATACCTGCCAGATGATTTAGACGTAGGTCAGCACGATATACACGCATTCGATATTTCGTGATGTGTACAGTGAGGCCGGCTGATTGCCGATACGTTCAGTGCAAGAAATTGTCCCCAAGTTTCGGCTAGTATGCGCGCAACTGAGCTATAGCATGATTTCTGCACGCTCTTCCGTGCACGTATTCTCAAAAAGCGCTTGACGCAACCCGACGCGTACGTCGCCTCCGCTGTCTTTCGACAGGGTGAGAGCCTGGCGTCAGTGAATTGCGACACAACCGTGCTCGTGTACCCTAGTTCTTGCCGAAATCGTGATGTCCATCGCAGCTATCGTGAAGAAGCCGAAACAAAATTTGTTCATGAGCGACTGACAGCTTGATTCCAGCCGCTTAGGACCGTAAATGAGTCGGGCGCGCTGGACGAGTGGCGACGGTGGCGTTTGTGACCACTGTGGAATGGAACGTGCGCGACATGGCTTAAAAGTCAATTCAAGCGTGCATCTAGAGATATACCAGCTGTTTCTTTTTATGCGGAACACTTAAAAAAATAAATAAAATAAAAAGCAGCCATGTAGGTCCAATTTTTGCCGGTAGACCATGTGTCTAGGCGGACATTAGTAGCAAGGAAATTTTCAACGATAATTTCGCTAATGAACTAAAATATACTGATTTCAGGGCACGTAGGTAATTGCGAAATTGAAGCCAATGCGTACTGAAGTCACCTCTGCTTTAACAGAAATGCTAGAACTAGCACCACTTTCGAGATACGTCACATTAAAATTTGCTACGAAATACATGTGCGTACCAGTTATTAGTTTTCTAAAACCGTGCTTCTAAGTCTGGGATGATCTAAAGTGGAACGAGGCACTTTCGAGCAAATTTTGGAAACGGATATCTGGAAAGTGGTGCTAGCTAGAGGATTTCTGCTAAGAAGACATGGCTTCACTGCTCCTCGGCTACAAATTCACAATTACATCATGTTACCTAAGGGTATAGTAATTAAGAAGTTAACTAGCATGCTTTGGCTAATTAGCTAAATTCCTTTTTTTGTGTGCGTGTGTGTGCTGATGTCCGCCTAGACACATATAAAGTCTTCTATCTGCGATAACGGCAGGAACCTATAGCTATGTCAATTTCCTTTTAAAAGAAAGTGTTCCGCATAAAAGAAACACCTGGTACACCTTACGCTGTAGGCGGGTATTGTCCGTCACCCAATGAAAGTTATAGTGTTACCGAGCGTCTGCCACCCTACTATCGGTGATTACCAGTATAGTTGAACAATGGGAAGCCTCTGGCGATGGCAAGTTCCTTTGTCGAAACACTGAGTCCAAGCTGAGGCTTCCCATAATGGGTCGCCGTTGATCAGTTCGTGTTCATCTTCCAGTGATCCCTTCGCCTTGGTTGAGGTCCACTGCAGTGTTTCGCGAGAAATGTGTAATAGTTGTTGCGAGCTTAATCCGGAGTCTTCCACTACGGCGTGCCTCATAATGAAATCATGGTTTTATTGGCATGCAAAACCCCGGAATTCAATTCAGTTGTTGTGAGTTGATACGTCGATTGTGCCAAAAGACAAAGGATTCGACTAGCGGACGTCTGTTTGTCACATCAGCGACCGTTTTCCTTATATAGCAACGTTTATCTACGGGTAGCTCACTTTCCTCATCCTCAATCGGAGAGAGGGGAGGAGAATTCTTGTTCGATCACTGTGAATCACCTCAAGCTTCCATCATTCCGTGCGCCTCTGTCACGCTTAGAAAAGAAAAGGAAGATCGAAATAGTGACGCAGCTATTGCTCCAAGTAATTTGCGGATCTTGCCATTAGCCTGGCTACCTGGACACAGAGGCATATTTATGAACGAAGCGGCAGACAGTTTGGCCAAGGCTTTCATTACAGGCCCTGTGTTTTCACTTACTACAACGACGGGTTTTATCACGTCTGTCAGGTTTCGAAGATACACCATATTTGACACCAAAATCAAATCTTAATTGCGTCATCCACGGAATTACACCACTCACAATTCCCTCGGAGCATAAAATTTTGCAAAACGAGAGAGACAGAAGTGACGTTAACGAGACTGCGATGTCGAGTCCCATCCCTAAATTTATACATGCACCGACCTGGTCTGGCAATTTCCCTTTTGAGTCCTTTCTGCAACACATTAGAAACAATTTAACGTTACTTACTGGACTGCCGGCGTTTCTCCTTCCTGAGAAGAACATTGCAAATTGCAGTGCGAAAGCTCAGCCTGCCATTGAACTCTCTGGTTATTCTGTCTTTCGAAGCTATGCTTGGACACTCACTCGGGGATGTATGCATTGGCATAGAGAAATTAATTGTTGAATCATGCCAATTTGATTGTTAATCGCGTTATTCATTTCATTCTTCCCTTAGTATCTCATTTATAGATATAAATAAACATTTTCTTTCCTTTTCTTTGTTTTATAATGACTTCCGATTCTTCTTAGATTTTCTCGTCTTAATTTATATATCAAGATTATGGATTTCTAAATTTATTCACGTAACACATATGTAAAATCTGCTTCACTCTTAGCCACTCCCCATGAGTGGGTATGTGCCAAAGATTTTAAGGTCATCATCATCATCATCATCATCATCATGTGCCCTTGCAGATAGACTTGCGCCCCGACCTGTCACACAGACAAACGCGTGCGGAAGTCGGGGCAATTACGTCGAAACCTTTTTGGTTTCGTTACGGGGCAGACCTGCGCCTTCGATCGGGCAGCGACGTATCTGCGTGCCCTACCTCCAACGGTATGTCAGCTTTCGCGCTGTCTTGCGATCAACCGCAAAGCGCTTCCGCTGCATGCAAACGTCACTGCGCTGTTAATGAGGTTGCCAAACCAACCAGGCTTCGGGGAGTCAGTCGTTCGTTTCGAACCTTGGTAATTAATGACCCAGCACTGCATGTGTTGCGTGGGCGTTCCTCCTCTGTCCGCGTGCACTGTCTTGCGATCAGCCTCAAATTACGCGCTTCCGTTACAGATCGGCGTAGGCCACACCACTGTTAGTACATGACGTTGCCGAACCAGCCAGACTTCGAGCAGTCAGCGGTTCGAGGCTAATGGCTCAGCATGCGCGTGTTGCGTGGGCTTCCCTGCTGTTGTGCAGCTGTACTGGCTATACCTCTCTCTACCGTGCCTGCTGCTCGCCGCGAACGTCATCGTTCCGCTTGGGATCGCGCTCTTCGGTGCGTGCATGCCGTCACAAACCCGGCGTCTTGGTTCGTCCCCTCTAGAGTGCAGTACTTCCGCTTGGCTCCACTCACGTGCTGTCGCTCCCTTTCCCTCTTGAAATACTACTTATAGCGTACGTAGCGCGGACAAAACGAGTACACCGGAATAGTACATGAACACAGACACGGCGCTATGTTCATTTGCTCTTATCGTATCCTCGCTTTGGCTGCGCTTCACTAGTATTCCGCGCAAGATTACATACTTAAAGATTATGGGGTTTTACGTGCCAAAACCACTTTCTGATTATGAGGCACGCCGTAGTGGAGGACTCCGGAAATTTCGACCACCTGGGGTTCTTTAACGTGCACCTAAATCTAAGTACACGAGTGTTTTCGCATTTCGCCCCCATAGAAATGTTGCCGCCGTGGCCGGGATTCGATCTAGCGACCTCGTGCTCAGCAGCCCAACACCATAGCCACTGAGCAACCACGGCGGGTAAGATTACATACTAACAACACCAGAAGAACCTGTAAAGTGACCAAAGTACGCATCTGTTGTGGCAGTATCAGGCACGCACCCAGGAGGGTGCACCCCGAAATTAAGCAGCATACACCTCCCCCACAAATATGTATTTCTCTATAATTATTGAAGAGGTAATTCAAGAAAACGCTACTAGAAATCTTTATTTTACACTTTCGCTTGTTTACTTGTTCTTGGTAGTGTTCTTCCTGCGCTTCTTTCCTGCGCGAGTCCATTTGATGTGGTTCCTTGTTTGTCAAGCAAAGGAGAGGTGTATCTCACAGGCGTGTACCTGTGAGATACACCTTATTTCATTTCTCTTTTGCGGGCTTACGCGTCTTCATGGCGAACGGTGGGCATTATTCACATTTGTACTAGTAAAGGTACCCCGCCTCCCCACTCATTTTCATAGAAATGTTACCTTGGGCTGCCCCCCCCTCCCCCCCCCCCAGAAAAATATTCTGGATACGTGCTTGTGCTGTGTCCAAGGGCAAAGGCCCCAAAAGAGAAAGTGCTTCGAGGTGCCGGGATACGGGTAGACCAGCCCACAGACTATACGAACAGTTTACTGACGAAAGTGTTCCACAGACCACTTAGACAGGTTGTTCACGTAGAAGGAAGGAAGCATTGATTCAGCCATATTATGCCATATGGCAAACCGTGAGGTTCAAAAGAGATAGAGAGATAGGAGAGAGAGAGAGAGAGAGAGAGAGAGAGAGAGAGGAGAAAAATCCGCGTCGCAACCCTAGTTCGCCTCTTCGTCATCGCACCCCTGCGCGACAGCCTAACATGTTGTCACGGCGCCTGCCAACAGCCTTCAGACAAACCACAAATTAGGCTGCATACTACGCTAATTGAGAGCTACTGTCGGTGTTTTTTAACGCAACTGTCTCTTTCTAAATGGGACCGTTGCCCTAAACTACCAGCAGGTTAGGAAAGAAAAAAGGGCGAAGCCGTGCGCCAGATGCAGCTGCGTCTGCGCGTACGTCAGCGCTCGACGAGGGCCATTAGTTCATCTAGCTGCAGCTGCAGAACCGCAGCAATTCGTCGCTAGGTCTCGAAATGCAAGGTATTGCCCAACGAGCGTGTACTGCAGCTGAAACCTCTGGATCTAGCCTCGTGCACGCTTGATATTGTCTAGTTGTATACGGCTGCCTGTTTCCACAGAAAGGAGACTGAAATGGATAAAATGTTGTCTCGACCACAGTCTGCCTTTGCCGCTTGATGAAACGCGCAGACTGGAGAAATATTGCCTGTCGGTCTCGCGCAATAAAGGCTTTGGAGAAGCGAGTCAGTGAGTTTTCGCTACGCCGCGTGCACTAACAGCCCCCATCACGAACGGTTCCGTCGCGGGCCTCACCGGCACCCGAGCATTTGAGGAGACACCGCGGCAAGTTGCATGGAATAACCTTAATTACCGGAAGCACCGCAGTGGTTGCTTTTTTATGTTTGATAAGCGTTTTTATTGCTCTTATTCCGGGAACAAGCTTCACCATCCTCCTCCTCCTCTTTCTTTTTTTCGTTGCAGTCAAAACAATGAGGACGGTCTCTATAACAACGACTTATTATCACATCATTTTCCGCCATTGAGCAGGGTAACACTGCAGTGGCTCTTGAACAGGGGTGGATTGCCAGCGGGCAGAAAGCGGGACCAGAAAAAATATAGAGGAAGACGCAAACAGAGCTGGAGGTCTCCCTTTCTGTTTTCTGGCAATCACCCGTCCATTCTGAGCGCCGGCTATAAACTACGTGCTTGAAGTTGCTCGCCGTCGACATGTCGGTTTCGATTGGCAGTCGAAGACGTCAGCCCGCTACAACAGCAACTCTGCCAGCATTCTTCTTGTCCTCAATTTTCACCTGCGGCTGTGTGGAACGACGTCACTCGAGGCGTCTAACTCGCTTTTTATCCTGAATTGCTTATTTCTAGAGCGGTTTCCACTTGACCCCTTTGAACTCTCTTGGGACCGCTGTTTGCGAACACGCTGGTCCGCTGACGTGTCTGTATTACGCCACGTGCGCGTGTCTCTCTCGAAAGTTCAGCGTATATGGCTTATCAACAGGGAAGTAATTGGCTCCCTGTTGATAACGATTGCTGTCGGTTGAAAAGTATTGGCGCAGCGAACGCAACTGTAGACCGGACAAGCGCGTCCTCGCGAGAGAGTGGGGGAAAGAATGTTTGGCATGGACAGCCTTCTGACCGCAGCGTAACTGTCTATCGCTCGGCCGTCATCGGTCAGCACCATGGGGAATGGTGGAGAAAGAGACGAAAGGTGACACGGAGAGGGTATAATATATAAGAAGGAGAGAGCATGTAGTTGACCGCTCTGTTCACGCGAGCTGCTTGAACATTCCGTGTACCTTGACTGCGGGCGTTCTTGAGAGGAAAAAATAAAAGAAACCCGGCGTCCTTGTTCAGTTGTTAATATATGGAAGTGAGACTGTGCCACCAGTATGCAATGTTTATGCAACGTGTAGTGTGTTCAGGCCAGCATGCTAGCTACACGTGTTTTTGCTGCCGCGTGCGTTAGCGTTCTCGTTGCGCGACGCGCATGATACGAAATTCAGGCGTATGCCACCAAACGAGCTTTTACAGGCATAATAGGAAGGTTACTGAGTTAACGCGTTTGAGTAACCTTCGCTTCTCCAACAGCAAAACGGGTGTTCTTACCTTAACAGGAGCGCCGATAAGCCACAAAACACGTGACAAGGAAGGACGGGTGGCGACGCCGTCCCGAAGTTCTCGCAAATTCTCACATCAACTCGCCATGACGTCATGGATTTTGACAGCATGTATTAGAAGGTGTAATTAACTGTTTATCGGCAAAGGAGGGCTACATCGAATTTCGAAAAAAACGAAGACTGAACTTGTGGCACGCGTTGACAACTTCTCCTGCGCCAAGAACGACCCGAATGCGAGGATCGAGGTGCACTTGAAACTTGTGACGTCACACTGACGCACCGGCGCCGAGGTTCCGGCGAGAAATTAAAGAATGGAAGTTCGCTCTTTAGTTTGTCTGCTCGTATTGAACACTGTTCTGCCGAAATAATGAAAATGAAGTATTTAAAGAATAATTTGCACCAGTTCGAACTGATTTAATGTTTCCGCACTTCGCCTCCGCTCCAGAAAGTGTTGCCAGCTGGCGTCGTGGCATTGGCCGCGCCGTCGTTTCGCTATACTTAACTGATCGGCAAGTAATTGTTTTCGTGCGATGCTGAGGCCGCGATAAGTGCTCCCGAGGCGAGCGTCGGCTCAAAGCAAGGGCAAACGCAGCGGCAGGATACATTGACGAGCGGAAGCCTGGTTTTCTCAAGGTCAGCTTCGCGGGGCGTTTGTTTGCAAACCCGCTTATGCGCATTCGATTGCGAGCTAAGGGAGAACTCGAGAATATACAGACGACGTTAAGAAACAGTCATACTATTAAGCAGTTATATTAATTATTTCATACTACCAGGCTAGAAGCTACTGCTGCCAGTGAGTGAGCTGCTACTGAGGTTGCGCTCTTGTTTTATTGTCATATTATTTATGTCTACTTCCTTTGCGTGCAGGGAAGGCGTAACCGATACACCGATTTATCCTATACTTCCTTTGGCTTCAGTGTGTGATATATGAATTATATATTGCCGCATACCTGAAACAGGGTAGCATGAACCATGCTGCTAAACCCACTTAAGCCTACCCATTGTTGCGAGTAAAACTGAGGAAGAGGAGGAGAAGAAGAAGACTGTGGAAAGGACTAAAAGAGAGGAAGGCGGCGATCAGAGGCCAGATTGAAGTGTGGACATGACGCGAAAATAGATAAACCTGTTTCAGTTGATGCGAGATGTCGTTCTAAGGTCTACCTACTATATTATGATTGTCACTGCGCTGACAAGAAGAAAATGCCGCTCAGT
This sequence comes from Dermacentor andersoni, assembly GCF_023375885.2. Lineage (NCBI taxonomy): Eukaryota > Metazoa > Arthropoda > Arachnida > Ixodida > Ixodidae > Dermacentor > Dermacentor andersoni. The sequence continues at coordinate 37,616,538 of NC_092817.1, forward strand.
TTACCTTCTCTTTCTCCTGCGCTTCTTATGGCAACACCCTGTTAACCTATAATTCCGCAGTATTTAATTCTTGCTGTTTCTAATCTAAAAGAGGCAACCTTTTCGACTGCTGCGTGTACAAGATGTGTCGCGCAGCCACATATGCGCTCTATATTTGCAACGCGTCGCAAGCGTGAAAAATTGTGGAACGAGGCCACTGCCCTCAGCGCAATCGTGCACATCGCGTACCGACGCTCCGTGCCTGTGACAGCACGCGTATTACGCTGATCAACCGAGCGCGGCTGACATCGAAGCACGCCGGCTGTGGCGACGTCACCCTTCGTTCCAGCACGCGTGATGGAGTTCTAGGGTGTTGCGTGTCAAAACCACGCTACGATTATGAGGCACGCCGTATAGTAGGGGGCTCCCGATTAATTCTGACCACCGGTGGATACTTAACGTGCCCCCAATGCACGGGACACGCGTGTTTTTTTAATTTCGCCCCCCATCGAAATGCAGCCACCGCAGCCGAAATTTGATCCCGCGACCTCGTCCTTGGCAGCGCAGCACCATAGCCGCTTAAGCCACCGCGGGGGGTAGCACCCGTGGTTCCAGTATATGGCTTGTTGCAATTCGTACATGCAATGTGATCGCGTTCGTATACCGACGCTCGCGTATACATAATAGTTCCAGCGATTCCATTTATACCAGTGTGTATAGGATAGCAGACTAGATGACGCCCATCTGCTTGACCTCGCTACATTTGTCTTCTCTCTCTCTCTCGCTCTCTGTCCCTGTTTATGCATGTAGCCAGCGAAAACTGACAGCCTGCAGCAAATGTAATACACAGCAATAGCTTACTCAGGCGGGCCTCTAAATATAGCGAGTGCATTAACCTAAGCGGAAAGAGGGAAATAAATAATAGGAAAAAGAGCGCGCACGCATGCCTTTGATTCAACCGTCTGCGTAAAAAAACAATTTAAACCCTCAAGAGGACACGCATATCGTGCGCTGATATCAAAATTTGGCCACCCACGCCTTTGATTGTACTGACTCCGGGATTTGTCCACTTGATTGTACTGACTCCGGGATTTGTCCACTTTATCTTGCGTAGCTAGACACCAATAACGAAGCTCAGTGAGTTTCCTGTATAATATGCTGCTGTGTGAAAAAAAAAAAAAAATGGAAAAAAACTACGCAAAACGGGTGACGAAGAAACGTGAGCGTTTGGGCGTTATCGTGTCCATTTAAGGGCAGCACATTAGCCGCTCAGGCTTTGTACATGGTGCTATGGCGATTTCCTCCGCCTGATTACGTATACCTCGCGCACAGTCACTCGTCTATGCGCTCTGTCTCACTCGTACATTGTCTAATCGCTGTGTTTCACCAGTTCGGCAGAATGGAATTATACCCCCGTCACGCGGGAAGATCTAATGTCATTCGAATCGAATGGCATTCGCATATAATCTCACTAATCGGGATTTACTCGGGAAAATTTAATGTCATTCGAATGGAATGACATTTGCCATCGAATGAGTTAGGGGAACTCATTCGCATTCGATTTCGAACCGAATGTATTCTTTTGACCCCAGCTAGACAATAGCAACACGCAAGGCGAATAAATAATGCGTGCATCAGCATAGTCAGAAGATATTTTCTTAGACTTATAAAAAGTAATAATTAGTTTTGGCCGCGATTATATTTTCACCACGGGCTGTGCTCAAGTGCTATTGCTCTTCGCATGAGGAGTCTGTTGCGGCGGTCGCCCATATTGGATGTGTTGATCGAAGTGCTTTTAGTTGTGAATAAATGGCGTCAAAATGTTTTCGTCCGTTTTAAAAGTACTTGCAAAAGTTCTTAAACGCGTTTAATAGGCACAAAATTTCTTTAAATTTCACAAATTTTGTTCCAGGTCGTCATTGCTACCATTTGCGAATGCCATTATATTTTACTGTGCAGCACCGCAAGAGTCCGAATGGCATTCAATGCATCGAATGCCATTCAATTCGAATGACATTAAATCTTCCCGTGTGACAGGGGTATTAATTTACTCTCACACCTTTGTTATTCATTTACTTGAAGGGCGCCTCGCGCACTTATATTGCCACGCAACGCCGGCGGAGTGTGCGGAGTCGGTGACGCGTCAGCTCGCTTCATGACAATGCAGCTTTCTTTTTCCTTTTTTTACTTCTTCATTGCGTGGAACGTACGAGTCGCATTATCGGTGCAGTTTGACAGGAAGCAACCACGAGATAATACCGTTCACTTCTCTGTAGCCGCGTGTTATTGCGTCCACGCTGCTGCCTTCAGCACGGAAAAAAGAAAGAAAGAAATCGTGAAAAAAGGAAGGAAGAACGAAAGAAAGAATGAATGTGTCAGTAATTTTTATTGACAATGCAGCGGCTTCGGCCTATGCCGGAGGCGAAGGAAAACGGAGTAGGGGAATGGGTAGAAGGGGAGGGTTAAGCATATGACTGACAGTCAGCCAGGTACCTGCGTGGGCCTCAGTCTGATCAGGAGACGGCGGACTCGTTGATGAAAGCCAAGAGCGTGTCGTACACGGCACGCTTGTCAAGCCCGTCCATTGATCGGATCCAGGTCACGTAGTCTGGATTCAGTAATGAATAAGAAAGGAAAAAAAAAGCGCACTATAGGAATAATGACAGATATTCGTAGAGTCTGTCGCGTATTGTGAACTGTAGCTCGAAGCAGAGGCAGAGGAAAACACGTGCACGCAGAAGCTGCGGCGCTGTAGGTGCGTGTTTTTGTCCTCTGGTCAGCGAGGTTGCTCTATGATTTACAGCAGCATGGATTACCAATTCGCTCAAACTACCACACTTATGTGACCTAGTTCTCTTGAAAGATGGACTTCGCCTCGAATGCGCTGTTGGCTTACCGCGTTGCTGAAACGACGACGACGAATGAATGAATGAATGAATGAATGAATGAATGCCGACCTTGCCGCTCCAGAGCAATCCTTGTAAACTGTCTCTTCATGTTCGCATGCATGGTGTGACTCGCCTGTGAGGACATGGGGGCCAGTCATGCGAGAGACATCCCCTTCCTGGCAGTGACTCAGCGGCTTTGCCATTCTGCTATTGAGCAGCAGGATCCCCGGATCGAACCAATATAGCCGCTGAGGTTGCTTTCCGATAGGATTCTGGGTGCAGTACATACGCACGTGTGCTGAGCGATCTGTGTATGCGCGTTCGATCTTCTGGTGGCGAAATTTAATCCGGAGGGATTTGTACGGGAAGACAAGTTCGGTAGAGTCCACGGCACGATGGCTGTCGACGGTGATGCGTTTAGCATTGAGTCAATATAGCGACACAACGTATATTGCCACCATCGAAAAGAGTTGAGTACGAGACGTGCACTGCAGCGGGACTCCTCCTTCGCGCTTCCCTAAGTACACTTGCGCCATCTAGCGTCGCCGTCACGAAGCATGTGCGCGGCCTCCGAAATGCGTGGCGCGCCGATAGGTGGGAATGCCTAGAAATGCGTCACGCGGCAACCGGGCTCCTCTCTCGCGCTTCTTTCTGGACGCGCTGCGCCGTCTGGTGGCGCCGCCAAGAAATCCGCGCGTGGCCTCCGAGACGAGAAGCTTCGCGTGCCGGCCCCTGCAAACGCTGAGAAATTCTTCCCTCGCTTGCCGCACACTCAGTGGCACATGCTCAGTGGCCCGAGTTGGCGAGACGCTCATTGAAGAGCGGCACATAGACAGTGCATATGTGGCGAAGCCTGCTGAAGTGTCGGGTTGCTGTCCTCGAGGAACCCTCGTGAAGTGCGTTCGATTCCGCTCAGTACCAGAAAAGTTTAAGGGATATTTTTTCATAATTGCAGAACGGCACATTCCTAGTGCCGAGACCATAACCAAAATATGTATAACTAGCTTAGAATAATAATTCAAAAGTTTATAAAGAAAAAGTATTTTTCTGTCAGATGCAAACCTCGTTATAAAGAGGTTCAACTAACTTACTATTCATTTGGATAGCCTAAAGGCCCGGAAGGGCATTACATAGGGGGCGTGGTTGAATAGGGGATATCAAAAATAGTCACAATGCAGGCTATTATACGGCGAGTCAATAAACATCAGAATCCAACGGTGTAGAACGAAACTAAAAACAAAAAGGTACAGTACTAGCACGGACAACACAATAAATTAAATTTTTTTTCGAAGTGCAATCTAGGCAGCGCTTCACAAAACGATGAGAGCATCATGTTTATAATTATTGTGTTTTGTTTATTTTCTAATAAAAACGGCAACAGGCATCTGCAGTAGCAAATACTAAAAGGAAAAGTATTGTAAAATTCTTTGACGTTCGAAAAAGCAATGAAACGCTGACTGAAAAGATTGAGAGTCGTTGATTGTGGCAATGCTAGATGGAAATGAATCCCTCTGATCTATTGACAGTACGAGAGGTGAATTCCACTATTTTTCATTGTGAGCAAAAATTAGTTTGGCTTTGTACGCGTGATCTAACCTAGTCGAGATTTGATGTGCTGGAGAAATATGTGAGCGGGAAAATGGCATGTTACTATGGTGCAGGAGGTGGAAAAAAGATAATCGGGCAAATGTTCTGCGCATAGCAAGTGATGACATTCTGAGGGTGTCTTTCAGTTTGGTGACGCTTTGAAATCATGAATAAGATCACAGGATGAACCGTGCTGCTTTATTTTGGACAGCTTCGAAATGGTTAGTCCAAGTGACATCATGACGGGGATGCCAAATGATAGATGCGTATTCTAGTGAAAGCCGAATGAGCGAGTTATACGCTAATAGTCTAGCTTCACGGTTGTCAACTGAAGGCACCGCTTGAGAAGGACGAGTTTATTTAATGCTTTTGAATTTGTGTTCTATATGATCGCTCCATGTTAAAGTAAAAGAAGTCATAATTAGCTAATATAGTTAATTAATGCGTTGCTCAGTATCTGTCGCATAATTCCCGATGTTCTTTGGCGCGAATAAATTATCACCACAGAAATAGTCTCTTTATGTGTACTGCTCTGTTTTTAGGAATATAAAGAATTTTTAAGAGTTAAATATCTGGTATATCGTATACTCAACTGAAAGGTGAACTATACATGATTAGCGTTCCCTGCTGACGAGAGTTGAAAATATAGGTGGCTTAGAAACCCATCTCAACCGCCGCGGTGTCTTAGGCGCTATGGCGTTGAGCTGCTAAGCGCAAGGTCGCGGGATCAAATCCCGGCCGCGTAGGTCGCACTTCGATGGGGGCGAAATGCAAAAACGCCCGTATCCCGTGCACTGGGGGCACGTTGAAGATCCTCCTGTGGTCAAAATTAATCCGGAATCCCTCACTCGTGCCTCATAACCAAATCGTGGTTTTCGCGTGTAAAACCTTAAAATTTAAATCATTTCAAATTAATCTAACTGTCGTTATACCGAACTCAGCAAAGCGGAAAATCTGCGCGGCCGTTTTTTTACATTTATCGTCGCGGATTACACTTCTTCGTCGGTACGCGCTTTTCTTGTTTCCTTATCTACGCTCGGCCGAGGCTGCGCACTAACCTCTTGAGGTCAACATTTTGAGTGCGTTCTGCACAGACGCGTAGTACGTGCCCCTCCCATGTGCGGGAACCGATAAGGTTTTTGAAGAGGTTCATTGCTTCCGTTTCGGGTACATGGTCCTTCCTCATCGTCTTGAGGAACATCCCCTAGAGAAATTATCTAAGTTATTTGTTATCTCTATACGGGATACGCTGCCACGAGCGGCGACACCTTGGACGCGTCCTTGGCGGGCCTGGACATGGAATCATTCACACTTGCTTTGAGGCATGCCCTAGTCGGAAAACGCGGCGTGAGCGTTGGTTTATCTTCAGTTGGAGATATTCATACATACTGCACGTTCCAGTTGCCACTTGACGGCGGGATCAGGAATTGGAGAAGGGTGCGTCCGTGGCCACCCCCATACCTCCCCCTTTCTCTCTCTCTCTCTCTCTCTCTCTCTCTCTCTCTCTCTCTCTCTCTCTCTCTCTCTCTCTCTCTCTCTCTCACACACACACACACACACACACACACACACACACACACACACACACACGCACGCACACGCACATACACGCTCGCGCGCGCGCGCACGAATTAACGAATGCGGGAGGCATACACGAAGCTATGTTTGATGTCCGATGTTCTTACTATACGCACTCTTTCCGGCCGTCTTTCCCGGTAATTGTCACGCCGCGTTGATCGTGCTTAAATGTGAGAGTTGGTCTTCGAAAAAAATAAGAAAAGAATCTGATTTGGCGTAGACAGTACAGAAGTGTTAGGTGAAAATGGACAACGTGGTGCGAATCCTGTAGATCAATTGCGTCGCATACCAACTGGATTAGTGCTGAAGAGGCGGGACCGGCCATCGACATCGTCTGAAAGGCGCAAGCCGCTGATAAGGTGCTCTCAAGAGGTTCAAGTGGGTGTTTGGGGTGGGGCTTCTTTCGCTCTGCTTTCTGGTTTTTCTGTTCTTTACACCGCGAGAACTATTTTGTAGACTCACTCACTCACTCACTCACTCACTCACTCACTCACTCACTCACTCACTCACTCACTCACTCACCCACTCACTCACTCACTCACTCACTCACTCACTCACTCACTCACTCACTCACTCACTCACTCACTCACTCACTCACTCACTCACTCACTCACTCATTCTCAGTCACTCACCAATTCTCACTACAGAGTAGAGGGGCTCCGGATACCTAAGTGACTGCGTTCCGACCCCCTGCAAACGCGGCCTGGAATTGGACCTGAGGACTACGGTTTCCCTACGCGTGCCCTTTCAGCACCGTAGAGGCCACGCATACAAAAGCCCTCGTGACACCGAGAGCGTCTCTCTTCCTCCGCTTCTCCTTTCATTTCACCCTCTCGATCTCAAGGTTCTGTCGCCTTTGCACTGCGGCTCAAAGGCGCGGGAGGAGGAACTTGGCAGCACGCGCTGCACCTCGAAGTGCTGGCGCGGCGCTGAGACGGAAACACATACCCACCGACACGGATGCCAGCAACCTTTGCGGGCCGTCAGATGATGTAAGAGCTAAAGCGCGATTGACGACATGTATAGTGTATACGATGGCGAGACGACATGTTGAGCACCGGTGCGGCTCGCCCGTCTTTAGGGTTCCTTCTACAAAGTAGGGCGATATCAAGACATCCCATTCAGCTAAAAGGAAGCTTGAGCTCAGTGCCAACCCTGAGCTTTTTTCTCTATTGTCAAATGGGCTTGCTTGCTTGCTTGCTTGCGTGAAACGCTGGTTTCTTGCTTCGGATATGATATAATTTACCTTGACTTTGGTCCTATACCGGTAAAAGGGAAGACGGGTTGTTTGTAGGAATTGTGGGTCCTATGAGTTTGTGAATTAGATCGCCTCACCTGTACCTTTCACTTCATGCGTGACGAGGAGAGGCTGTGAAGAACTCATAAAAGGGAACCCACTAGGACAAGCACACGTGAAACACAGGAATCCTTTCAAGGCAACGCTGAGTCGATTTGGGCAAGAGAGAACGTTAAGGCTTTTTTTTTTGCCTAATTCAAACAGATATTTCGTGAACACCATCAATATGGTTACATGCACACACATTAAAACCTCCCTGCTCGTTAGTAGAGCTCTCTCTCTCTCTCTCTCTCTCTCTCTCTCTCTCTCTCTCTCTCTCTCTCTCTCTCTCTCTCTCTCTCTCCTGGTAGGAACATGAGTGCCAAAATGTACCCCGTGAGTATACCTAATGTCCCTTCTCCGTGCGACTGCTGTCAATGCTGATTAAACTGTGTCTTCTTTCCCAGTGCGAGTGGTGTTCTGAAGGTATAAAAATAAACATCAGCTTCTTATATTCTAACACTCCGAAGCTCCGTCAGTGCTAGGTGGAACCACTACATGATTCAGAGACTGTCGCGGTCACACGCGAAGCGGACATTTGAGCGTATTACGCGGATGGTATATACGTAAGTGAGCGATGCGAAGTCATGGACTACACATGATTCAGAGACTGTTGCGGTGACGCGCGTAGTGAGATTGCGACAGCGTCTCGCCGTCTCCCATAATAGCTTTCACCATTCGCCTTGCGAAGGCCTCTCATCTATATACCTCCTTTTGCTTGCTTTGATTGCACCAAACATTCTTCGCCAGCAGCAACGTCATGCTAACCTGGCATGTCGCCATAACTTCCACCGCGATGCGTTGCTTTTTGCCGTGAGCATCAACAAAATGTGTACTGTAATGCCGACGCGGCGCCCGCGGCGAGCCCTCGCACCTTACAAGCATCGCGAGCGCTCCTGGCAATCTGACTAGAAAGCTCCAACGTCACCCACTGTCAGCGGCGGTTTTGCACCGACATTACAGGACAATCTACTGGCCATCGGCCATGCCAGGGCAGGTTACGCCGGTCCTCGTCACATCACCGGAGCTAAGCAGCGTTGGACTCCGTCAATCCTGGGGAGGGAGACTATACGCGGGAACGCCGAGTTGAGACGGCTTTTTGTCGCGAAACAGCTCACGTGTAGGCAGCAGATGATGTCCTTCTCCTAACATCGTTAGCAAGCACCGGCACCAGCACAACCTGTTGCTTCCTGTGTGCACACATACCGCACGCGGCGGCCACATTCCGACCGGCGCTGTATGCAAAACACACATGTGCGGAATGTTGGAGGCGCGTTAATGAAACCAGGTGTTCCCCGGAGCCGTACACTGCGTCTCCCATTGCTTTTTATTCAATTATGGGGTTTTACGTGCCAAAAACATAATCTGATTATTAAGCACGCCGTAATGAGGGACTCCGGTATAATTTGGACCACCTGGGAATCTCTAACGTGCACCTAAGTAATCGGATGTTTTTTACATTTCGCCCCCATCGAAATGCGGCCGCCGTGGCCGGGATTTGATCCCGCGATCTCGAGCTTAGCAGCCCAACACCATAGCCACTAAACGAACACGGCGGGCCTCTCATTGCCTCTTCGTTGCTTTGGAACGTTAAAGTCAATCAATCAATCAATCAATCAATCAATCAATCAATCAATCAATCAATCAATCAATCAATCAGTCAGTCAGTCAGTCAGTCAGTCAGTCAGTCAGTCAGTCAGTCAGTCAGTCAGTCAGTCAGTCAATCAATCAATCAATCAATTTAAATAAAATAAAAATAAATAATAAATAAATAAATAAAATAAATAAAATAAAGCGAAAGCGTGATGTGCCTTGATAGCGTGCCCCTTTTGTGAACGATCTTGAAAGTCTGGGCGAAGGGTTATTCGCTTGCGCAACGCAGGAAACCTGCAATGTCGATCTGGAGACCGTAGGAGCACTTGCAATGTTCAGGCACTACTACAGATTTCGTTGATACTCGTATCGCTCGAGAATCATTTTCTTATACGGAGCAACTCAGCGTTCTGAGAAGGCTTTTCCTCCCGTTCTACGGCCATGCTTGAGGGACGAAACCAAATGAAGTACGAGTTAAAGCGGGCGCTTCGAAACTCCTGTCAATGAGGAACACGGCGGACTGCATTGCGCAGTACCAAGACGTGGTAGTTGTCAGTGCCAGTCCATATTTAACGTCTACTCTTTTCGTCTGCAGAGGGTCATCTCCACAAAACTTATCACATGCCATTTACTGCAACCTCAATGAAACAGCGACCCAGATATGTACCAGGACAAGCTGCGCTTCCCCCCCCCCCCCCCACCACCTAACAGAAAGAGTTAAAAAAAAAAAGGGCTTCGTTAGAACGGAAGTCTAGTCGAGGTTGAGTTCGTTGTACCGAGATTTAGCCGGTTAAGTTGCTTGCGAGCACCCAGGAAATCCGTTGCGCGGCCAGGCGCAGAGCACGACCAGTTGCTGCTGCAGCACCGGCGCCCGGCTCTCGACGCGTGTTGACACTGCTTTCGTAGCCAGACGGCGGGGCACGAATTTCAACTCCTCATGCACGGCGGTGCACCGTTACCGGACGCGCCTCTACCACCACGAGGACTGACGTCATCGTCGGGCCGCTCACTCGTCACTCCCCCCCCCTCCTAGACTCGCAGTTGCGTGGCGCGCTGGCTGCACGCTTGTTTCAGCGCTGGCAGCGTTTTGTCGTCTTCAGTTTTTGGTGGCGGGTGCACGCCACTCGAGACGGCGCTGACGGCGGTGCCCCTTTTGCTTCTTGCTTCAGCGTTGGCTTCGTTCAGGAAGAATGTCGGAAACGAGAAGCGTGAACCGTACATACGCGCTCTCTGCAAACCGACTCTCTGCCAAGCCGCGAGTGGCTCATACCTGCGCACATCCATTTTTCTTTTTTTCTTTCCCGTCTTCCCATGGGTTCCTCTCGTTCTTCTCGTTTTGCCACTCAATAGTTTACGGGAGTCTCCCTCAGTTTCTAAGGCGCTTTTAAAACCGAACGCAGAATAAGAAAGAATCAAAGTATATCAGCGATATACATTTTCCTTGATATCACAGTGCCCGGAGCACTGCAATAAGTGAACGTTTTTTTTTTTTTTTGCCACCTTACAGCTGAAGGGCGAGCAAACGTCATAAAAGAATACTCACGCACGCACACACGAGCTAATTCCCTCGTACGCACGCAAACATCAACGCACGCGCGCACACACACAGACAAATACGCGCGCTCGCGTTCCTCGAAACTGAACTTCGTTGCAGGATCCGAAGTGGTTGCTGCACCTTTAGCGCGCGGTCTCAGTACGTTGCTTGCCGGCAAAAGTATGCGCCCGAGGCTTAGATGCTACTTGGAAGACTGAGTAACAGAAGGCGGGCGCAGACGTGGCAACGTGGCATTGCTTTCTGATGCGAAAGCGTCAAATGGCCCATTGAGCGAATAAAGCCGGCGTCTGTGCCAGCGAAACGGCACCTGATTTCCCAATGGCGGCAACATCACGTTAGGAGCGCGCCTCGACGGAGCAGAGCGGGCGAATCGGAACATCTGCTGGGACGATAGGGCGCCAGGTGTTGCGCGAGGGGAGAGGGCATCGCCACGACGCCACGTCACCAGGGAGCCTCGACGGAGCCGATACGGCCACGCGACGCCGCGGGGCGAGATCGGTTGTCGTCGGCGAGGCATGTCGCGTGACCTGCGCGTGCGGGTGCTGCAATCTCGCTCTGGGGGAGAGAAGTGGTCCGACGTGAAAGGAAAGGGTTGGCGCTATCTTTTGCACCCCCACTGAACGCAACTGCTGAGTGCGCCTGCCGGCCTTGGTGGCCTCAGCTGACACGCGGCGTCCGTGATTCCCCAGCAATATATTTCAAATGATTCCGGTCTACAGCCAACATGCTAGCGTAGAAACTGTACAAAAAAGAATAATATTACCCGCACCAATTTAAGCCACTAAATCCCGAGAAAAATGTACCAGGTTAATTTTGTTGACGTTTGGTACCTGATGATCTTTTCGCACTGCAAATGCATAGTCAAGGCTTCATGAGTTGCGCTTTATTTTTTGAAACGCTACAATGACGTAGTTTACAAAGCACGCCGGGCCTCTATGGGAGCAAAACCTGGTGCAGGTCATCAAATGTATATACTATCTTTCGGAGCTTAAAACAAAAAAGGCTTGCAGCGAAGAGTCAAACGAAACTTCACGCAAGACTGCATAACTTTATGGTAGAAAAATTAGCCTTTTGGTGGGAAATATTCTTAATTAAGGAGGTATTTTTGCTGTTCAAGTGTGTAACATAATTTGATCAAGTAACGCGGAAAGACTTTGGTGTTACTTTCAAAGGCACACGCGATGCAAATAAATTATTGATGCAGACCTAGACGGATACTTTAAGATGACTGCAGGCATTCAAGATTAAAACATTCAGCGTTTGTTTCAGCGGTACTTGAAATGTTCAACAGACTGGTGGCATCCCCTACAATGAGAGTCGGTTCTTGGATTACCGTCCTGATGTATGACTTCCTGGGTGACATTATCGTTACAATTTTCTGACCTCTCAAGAGATGGGGTCTATGTCTGGTTCCCCAATCTGAATTGCCCTACTTTTATTGCATAACTCATCCCGATTGGCAGAGGAGTATACATCGTATTTGTTTTCTGTTCCCTCCCACCTATTTTCCAATCTCTAATAAAATCATGCGTACATTATGTCTTTTTATACAATCTTCATATGATATCGAAATTGTTTATTTATTTATCTTAATTTACTGTAACGCTGCTCGCTATATTATTGACTGATAAGACAAGAGCATCGTTATCTTTGTCGGTAGCAAGAAAGGGACCAGGAGAAGTGACAGCAATGTTGATGTAATTCTTATTATATGCATTACCTACAATAATCTCTGAAGTTTGTGCAGCCACCAAATAATATTTTCACGGAATAGAGGTAAAAAAAGAAATCATGGTATTTGCTTAGAGAGCAACCACGCCCGTCTACCCATAGGCCCAGCGTACTTTACAAAGTACACCTGCGTTCATTTTCTTGCGAGGATATATAAGTATGCACTATATATGGAATGTCATGCGTTCATAGTTTAAGCCTTTCTTTTCTTAAACTTACACAAAAACTTCGGCTTGGAGAAGCATGTGCTATGCTTGACAAAAAATAAAGAAGGTGCATGTGCAGCAGCACCTGCGATGTTTATCACTTCATTACGTTTGGCGATGAATAGATCAAACACACCATGCAGCAGACAAAAATTACAATGTGACCGTCTTGGAAGAACCCCTCTTAGCACAACGGCGTATATACTAAGGAACATGTCATGTTTCTTCTTTGATTACTATTGAAAGTCGTATAGTAAGATCAAAAGTACGCTTGGCCCTAATGGGCTATAGTCGCAAAGCTCGATAACATACCCAGCAGCAAAACTCGAAAACATTCGCAGCACAAAACTCGAAGGAACGCTCAAGCGGGGTTTAATAGGACATTAACGCTTTCGCATTCACGACTCATAAGTTCTTAGGTGTCCTCGGATTTCTTTTCTTCCTATTGAGAGGCAGATATGCTAGCAGCGGATTGAATAAAGCTTTTTTTTTCCGCATCTATAACGATGCAGTGTTTCATTTGAAGTGCGTATACCGTTGAAGTAATGCTTTTCTTGGACTGACTACACCATAGCTCTCCAGCGCGAATACTTCGCATGTAAGGTAAACATACATTGTTGAGTACATGAATGAGTGCACGTAATAATTATCAGTGCGCTTTCCGCATTGAGCTGACACCCGAAACAAAAACGCGCACACCAGGCCCCCACCACAGGGGCGTATATATTTTGGCCACTGGTAGGGGTCACGTTCTCTCTCTATTTCTCTCCCAGGAATTGCCCGGCTGCCCCCTCCCCTTTTCCTGAGAAAAATTCCTGGATACGCCACTGGCCCACGGACAGCGTCCTAGCGCGCTATATGCAGGTATTCGGAACGTACCCGATCCTTCACTTCATCCCATATTACCACGCGCGCCAACATCCCCCAATCCACCCCTTACACGTTAGCGAGCTGAACACCAGAAGACCTTTGCCAGACTGTTGGCTGTTCCTGCTGCGTCATGTTAGCCACGTCCAGTAGCCGATGAGAGGATGGCGCTCGTTGCCCATCACCGGGAAACACTATAGTGAAGATGATGATGATGACGAATATATGTCATGGCTCGCACCCACTATGGGGGATAGGCCAAGAATCGGGCGGTAGGAGGTAGCTAAAGGAAATTCTTATTTGAAAACGATAAACGCAAAGTAAAAGAAAAGATATATGTTGCAATAACTAGACTAGCATGCGAGCGAGCAGTCAGACTAACTGAAAGGTGAATGTTAAAAGAGGCTACAATCAAGGAGTCTTGTCTTGTCTTGTCTTGTGTCCCAGACAGTGGCGCGTACCACTATGGGGGATTGGCCAAGAAGCAGGCGGTTTTCCGTATGGTTAGAAGTAGTGAGAAACTAGATTTGTATAGTGGAGCGTGGGACGATAGTACTGTAATTTAGAAGTGTAATTAAATATTGTTAGAAATTCCGATAAAGTAAGTGAACGTAAAGAAATGAAATAATATAAATTATGAGTCAATGAGATAATGCTCTGGCGACTAGGTTGTAGTTGACCTCCTCTTCTTCTTTGCTTCGTTTTTCGCTTTTCCTGAACTGAAATCAGATAATGGGGCTTGAAGCCCACATCAACAACGTACTGCCAAGCTCTCTGTAAACGGGTGTCCATTAGCTGCCGTGGTTTACGCAAATTCTTTCCGTCCCTTTTTTATGTGCCGTGTTTTCAAGAAAAATAAATAGTTTCAGCTACGCTCAAAGTCCGAATCTATGACGGAGATATCTGGTGTTATGTAACGCGGAACGCTCAATAGGCGGGCGTGGCATCCGCACATAGACCACGACACGTGTCCTTGCTCAAAGCCTTCTTTCCAACAAAACACACAGGCGTGGAACTTTTATGGAACGAATTACTTGGTGCAGGTACACAGCGCACGAAAAACATGGATGGAAGGGGGAGACAAGGACACACGTAGCGCACAACTTTAAACTACGTTTTTATGCATGAATCTCACCGTCCCCTAAGCCTGTGTTCGTGAGACGAACTCTACCAAACTCCAGGAACCCCCCTGAGTTTCCGATTGATTGATTGATTGATTGATTGATTGATTGATTGATTGATTGATTGATTGATTGATTGATTGATTGATTTTAACGTTCCAAAGCAACACACGGGCTATGATAGACACCATAGTTACGGAGCTACGGGCTAGTACTTAGCTGAAGAACGCCACAGGCCCCGAGTCACCGAAGCTAGAGTTTATGAGTCGCAAAAGCCCCGAGTCTGGACCTCAGGCATCCCCGGAGGCTGCAGACAGACGAAACGCGCGGAGCGGGCAAGCGACGACGGGGCAGTTCGAAGACAGGCGTGCTCGAACCTCAAACAACGAAAGCAGGCCTGCCCAGACGTCTGCAGTGGCGAAAGTATACTTGAAGACCGGCTTTGCGAAGGAACAACGAACAAGAATAGAACAAGCGGCCTGCAGGAGGGCGGCCAGTGCGCGATACCTCGTTCGCGGCGTGGCATGGTATACGCTTGAGCGCGCAGACGGAAGGAGTATACATGCGATGCAGAAAAAAAAAAAAAAAGCAGCTCTGCGAAATGCGAGCGAACGATGGCGCGTCTGCAGCGCATTCGAGATCGGGAATTCGATCCGCCAGGCGTGCATTACACCCTTCGCGCATATGCCGGCAGACAGACGATGTGCCGAGCCCTTGAACACACGATACAGGACAAGAATCACTCCTGACGACCGCGGCATCGGGTTTCCTTTCACGCCTCTGCGGATCGAGGCGTCGGCGCTGCGAATGCAGCTGGCAAGCATACAGCTATACCTTTGTAAAAGCCCTCATCAACCAAGCCGTACGGGTCGTTACCAAATGAATGTGACAATTTACTAAATCTACGCCCAAGCTCTGAGCATGCACCGCTACATCGACGTTGCTCGAAGTCAGCGGTTTCACTCAGCCCACGGTTTCGCTGTTATTTATGTGCACGTCTCATGTTTACGTTGCTTTGTAGAAATTGCCTCCGCATGCTGTATACGCGCATTCGATGGCGTGAGGCACAGCGTTCATGTCAAGGCGGCGCGATATTAGTGAGTCTTGGGGTATGTTCGAAATTCGAGCGGCGTGACTGCGGCTACAGATGTGAAGCTAATTGGCACGTAACGTAAGCACGCCGAATAAAAAAAAAAAATCCGAGGACACCTAAGCACTTCTTATGAGTTGTGAATGCGAAAGCATTAATGTCCAATTGAACGCCGCTGCGCGGCCGGTTCTTCGAGTTTTCCCCTGCGAGTATAATGTTTTCGAGTTCTGCTACGGGGTATGTTATCGAGTTTTCCGATTAAATTGGTGCGGGTCATTATTTTCTTTTTCGTACACTTTCTTCCTTAGCATTTTGGCTGTAGACCGGAATCATTCGGATGATATCGCTGAGAAACTAAGTGCATTTATTTATTATTATTTATTGTTTGCTACATACGCGGCCCAAGCAACGAGAGACCGAGGAAGCAGCAGCGGCCACCAAGGCCGGCAGGCGCGCGCAGGAGCTAAGACTAAAAGGGGGGAGAGAGAGATACGGACCGCGCGCTGGCTTCCGAGGACCCTCTCCACTCATGCTACGCCTGGCGCGCTATGGCAGCAGGTGTTCCGTTTTGCCCTCTCTGCTCCGCCGAGGCGCGCTCGTGACGTGGCGTCGTAGCCAATGGGAATTTAGGTGCCGTTTCGCTGCTACAGACGACGGCTTTTTCACTCAATGGCCTATTTGATGCTTTCGCACCAATATGAACAAGAATCTCCTGGAACGTGTATGTTTCAGTTCAACAGCTTGAACTGATAACAGCAGGAAATTCGTCGCGATGTGCAGGCGAGAGATGAGAAAACTCTTGCAGCGATTAGCTTAGCATATATGTCGCTTTATCATTACGCACCCGATTTTCTTCGGGATTCTTGTCTGTGAAAGCGTCGGTAAAGAGTGGCATTGTGAGCTTCGGGATCGGTCCGTCAATGAACGTTATGCGTCATTGTATGCGGCCTATATGTAATAGAAACTGCGGCCCGTATTTGCAGAGACGCTTTAGGCTATAGAACTGTTCGTAAGAGCAAATGCCAGCCAATCGTTCGACAAGTTAGCGAAGGCGGCCGTCAATGGCAGGCAGACCTAAAGAACAAAAACCTCTGAAATTGTTTCTGATGCAAATTTAAGGCGCTGCAGGAAATACACAAAAACAAAGTAGACGCGGTAAACACAAGCGCCGACTCTAAGCACAAATTTTAAGCTAGTCTAGAGATTGAATCATTGATTGATTGATTGATTGATTGATTGATTGATTGATTGATTCTAGAGTTGGCGTCTGCGTTCACTGTGTCTACTTTTTCCGTCTTCCTGTATATTGTGTGGCGCCTTTTGCACACGAAATGAGTCGCCGCCCCGCATGCGTTGGTGACCACCTACACGCTTTTAGCGTCTTTAACCGTTCGTCACACTCTGAATTCACTAGAGCGTGTGCTCAATGCCACGAGTTTCCTTTAATCAACGCGCACGATTTGCGACGCATCCGCGCACAATAACAGGTGAAGTTTGATGTGGGCGAGTTGGTTTTGCATACTTGAAAAAATGAGCCCTACAAAGACGCGGACTAAAGGAGGAGCATGTACGACGGACAAGGCGCTTGTCCGTCGTACATGTTCCTCCTTTAGTCCGCGTCTTCGTAGCGCTCATTTCTTCAAGTATATATACAATAATAGCTAAGCGCCGATCAGGCAGGAAGCCCACCCGCGTGAAGTATCAGTTCGTGCACGTGTCGCCCAAGCTGCTTAATTAGTTATTGCAACGTCATTAGGGTGTGTATTTCAGAGCATCCGTATACACCTACGGGGTTTCGTTCTTTTAATTAACGAATAAAGTATATTACGAGAGGATGGTGCTTTGGCCTAAACGCGGGGATAAGGGTTGGTAGGTTAAGTGATCGAGGGGAGAATGATGTGGACGCTTTGCAATCGCCCGATTATAGACCGCCTTCCGGGGCGAAATCTCACTAGGATCGGACAACTGGACAGTAACCGTCGGCTTGGGCTGGAGTAGTCCACTCTTCAAGGGTATACTGTTACACATGTACGGTCACGGTGTTTCCTCCATATATATATTTCCGAGTCTCGGGCACACCCAAATTTTAAGTAGAATACTGTCTGAGGTTGTCCTGTATTGTATATACGTTTGTGCAGTCGGCGATGCATAGTCCCTGTGGTTGCCGCATTTCCAGTGTTGTATTCGAGATATAGTTGGCCACTTGGCGAAGACATCTTCCGTCATATGCAGAAGCCCTTCCGTGCCCCGTTTACCAGAACTTAAGCTCCGCAGCTGCTATCCTTCGATTATTGGACGAAAGTACCTAGGTAATGTCTATAGCGCATGTCTCTGTTTTGCTTGTTTCCTTAGTTCTTCCAATTGCTCTCGGTGATCTTCGTACGGAGTAACCGTAGCACAAGACGCACACGAGCGGGTATGAAGTTTCTCGCTCACTGACGCATAGTTCGCCTATAGCGCTCAAGCTTGCCCGCTTGTACCGGTATATATTCAATCCGTGACGTACGCACCGCATGCGGCGTTGAACTATAAGGGCAGAGAAATTTCGCCTCGTGCTTTTTATTGCATTTCATTGCGGTTTTCCGGCCGGCGACCCTAAGACATCAATTGTGTGTATAATCATCATTTTACTATCATCATTACTAATCAATTTTACTATTGGCAGTGTTGGTGAAGTTTGTTTGCCACTCCACCGCGTGACGTACGGCCTTCATGCTTGGCTTGCTGTCATACGCAGTCGTCAATGTCGACCCAAGGTTCCTCGTAGTGTCAACAGCAGCCCATCGCATCGTCGTCTGATCCCAATTATAACCGGTATCTGTGTGCACGGTGGCGTCGCCACCAGTGCTTAAAGTGCTTAAAGTCAGACCCCCCCCCCCCCCCCCCCCCCCGACCTCCATTTTTTAAGGAAGGGCTTGGCTTCTCCTCGGCAGGTCAACTGTAGCCCTGTGGCACCCATTCGACAAGCGCTGAAGGTGATTTTATTGCCAGTAGTGCCTTGCGCGGGGTAATTCTAGCTCTCTAGTTTTCCGATTAATTATTTAATCGTGATTAATCGGTTGACGTGGCATTAGTAAAAACAGGAAAGCAGGTATTGTCGTACTGCTGCGCCCATTTCCCCTAGGCACTGCACATGACCGTCACCCCCCTTGTTTGACTAAGATTCTTGGCACAGCATATACTGTTTCATGAGCCACCTGAGCGTGAAGCTAACTTCTCGTGAATTATAGTGAGGGTTCACCTTGGTTTCTTCATGTTACCAGATAATTTTCATTTGTTTAGTTGTTAACTATGAGTGCTATGTTATACCAAAGTCGCATGCATTTTGTCCACTTTTGTAGGTAACCGGCTGTGAAGCCATAAAATGTATTGCTGTGGTGCCTGAGGTGGTCAATGAAGCAATGTAACTAAAGTTCTATGTCAGTAAAATCAGTAAACGTCAATATAGAAAGCCTGGTATTTTTCTTACGTGCTTCTATTGTTTGACCTCTTTCACTGCCGGATTCTGTGATTCATCACTTCACATGGTACGTATAATCGTGTGAGTGGGCGCGCGCTATACTGGTCATCGCCCTAAAAGCCCCCCCCCCCTCTTTTTTTTTTTTTTTTTTTACTGAAGGGGGCCTGGTCGTCACCTTTGTTTGGCGTAGAATCTCTCTCGACTCGCCCGACGTCGAGAATTGCACTCTTCGTTGGCCGTTTTCTTCAGCTACGGCTTTGAGCGGCACCTATAATCTCACGTCTTTCCACGACTCTATTGTCGGTGCTTTGGTCGACTGGTTCTCCGGGCATGGCCCCTTCATGGAAGGCCTCCCAGATTTCGTAAATTTTTTAATAGAACCTGTCTCTTGGTCAGAATTCCTTGCTAGCTATTCATAGCTTATGACTCTGTATAAACTTCAACTTGGCTGACCAAATGACTCGTTCACCATCCTTTGTCCGATACAATGCCAACCTCGATCGCTCGCCTCTGACCCTCAAGCTCTCCTCCAAGTCTAGAGGTTGATTCTCTTGACTGAACACACGTGCATTTATAGCACCGAATGTCTACTTCCTTCGCCGCAACCTTTCCCGGGTGTAAGAAGTTGGCTTCAGGCTGGGGTGGCCCTGACAGCTGCCGTCACCTATGCCTGGATTTTCACAACTGTAATCCCTGAAACGTGTCCCAGTTGTTGTCCGGCTCCTGCACATACGACAGACATTCATCACCTACCAGTAACAATGTCGCATAGATGACGCCACAGGTGACGCCTCATCAGTATAAATTCTTGGTTCGGCTACCGTGGGATGTGCTTTCATGAACCTGAGTGCAGCTGCGGATGCCTGAGCCCGGAATACAACAGATGGCGAAGAGCCTGCATCCTCCAGCGGAATTCCTCCCAGTATCGGGCGAGCCAGCCAGCCATCCCGTGGGAGCAGTGGCGCCGCGGCGGTTTGAAAATTATCTGCTGGCAGGCATCAGAGAGTGACGCCCGCGTAGCTGACCCAGCGCAAAGCACACCTTTTGCACTGTTTGGACGCGGAAGGCCAGCGTGTTTTCTACTCATTGCCAGAAGAACAGTTGTCACCTTCGGCTGTGAAAGAGAGGGAGAGAGAGAAACAACTTTATTAAAGTGAAGATAAATTTCACGGAGAGATGGTCGTCAGGCGGTGCCTGGCCGCCACCTCCTCGGTTCGTCGAATGGCCCGGAGTTGCGCGTCGAGGCCAGAGTTCCGGAGCACGTTGTCCCACTCATCGGGCGAGGGAGTGGTCAGGAGATCAGGCTGGGCTGGGTCCTCGCTGCAGTCCCAGAGTACGTGTGCAAGGGTGGTGGTCGTGCCGCACTGCTTTCACTGTGAAAGAGAATGAGCCGGGCACAGACGCTAAGGTACTAGCGCACATGGCCTATATACTGGAAAACCTCTGGATAACGAACGACAAATACGCTAATTCGTTATAGCAGTACCTGCATCACACAGGGCGACGTGCGTTTATTTGATGCAATTTTAGTTATTTTCACCGCATACCAAATTCGTTGTCGCAGTACCTGCATCACACAGGGCTACGTGTTTTTATTTGGTGTCGTTTTAGTTATCTTTACCATATACCTACCTCCAGCCCCCCTCCCTATCGCTCCACGAGAGAAAAAAAGAAAGAAAGAAGCACCAACGCGAGCACACATTTCGGGTACGTTCTTGGTCGGCACGCGCCACGTAGGAACGTCGCGGGTGTCCGTAGAGATTCAACCGTCAGCTGTTCACGGCCTGTCAGCGCCTCGCGCTCGCTTCCTCCGCGCGTGCCGACACGCGCGTCATGCACTGGGGGGACCCGAGGAGCGCGCGGGTCTCGCCCGCAGCGCGAAATGTTTGTTTGGCCGTCGCTTGTTTCCTGCGCTTGAATGCGCCGAGCGGTGCTCGGGCACGAGCGAGGCGGCAGGTGCGACGCTTTCATTGCGACAGCGCACAGAAGTATCAGCAGTCTGGGGCCCCGACAGAGAGAGCGTGAGAAGGCGGCGTATATGAGAACCGCCCTGTGCGCGAAGAACCGGCCTCGCGGCGAAAATGAGCTCAACCCTGCAGCCGTCCCTGGCCTCCTCCTTTGCGGCGGAAGGGGAGGCGCCGCTTGCTGAACACGCAGCAGTGAAATCACAAATAAAATATTGAAGCGGTAGTCGCTGACCACGCGCTTTCTTGAAGTGGCGATGATAGTTCAAAGCCCCTTTATTTTGATTCCCACAGAAAAGAGAGAGAGAGGGGGGAAAACTAAATAAACGACAAGCAAGAGAACGCTTGCTCCAACGAAACCTGTTGGGGCTAGACGCTGTTTATAAAATTTAGAAAACGAGGAGGCGAGGAAATCAAAGTTAAAATATTTTTGAGGGAAATGAGAGTTATCAAAAGAAAGAATGAGTGAAAGAAGGGACGCAAGCAAAGCCTGGTGACTTTTGAATTTCTTGTTTATCTTCCTTTTTACCGACAACAGTGTGTCCTCTTCCGTGTGAGGAGGACACACTGCTGCTGGTACGTGTGGAGGTGTCCTCCCTTCTCCCGGTTAAGTGCGAGCCCACCTCCCGAAAAAGAATATATATATATATATATATATATATATATATATATATATATATATATATATATATATATATATATATATATATATATATATATATATATATACGGTGACGCCATCGACTCCAGCTGGGATGTTATGAGATAAAGTGTTTCTTTCGCTCTCTCTCTACATGTGTCACGTGCATACAAAAGAAGAACCGCTACATGCTACGAAATGTCACCTGCATTCAATTGAAGACGTGGTTATAGAGACATGTACCTTGACTACAAACAAACTTAGTATCCTCGGAACTTCACATACAGCTACGATATCAAGTAACTGCAGGCGCCAGCGACGGTTCAGTATTGCTCAATTGTGAGCCTCGACTGTTCGTATATTTCTCCGCCCGCTATTCATTCACCGCAGTGGAATCGGTAGCTGCCAGTCAGTCGCTAAATATATGTTCGTTGTATACACGTGTTGCGCGTTGTGTTTGTCGGCGAGGCGTGTAGGAAGCACGAAACGGAGCTGGCACGTGCTTCGTCGGATTCAACGTATAGAATGCCGAATAAATCGAAACTCGAACAAGATGTCGTAAATTTCTGCGTGTCTCTGGATTTACGGGTTCGCCAGTTTTCTCTCGTTGTTTTTCGTTAGTATTGCATAGTTATCGGAAAAGAAAGTGAGAGGAACCGAGACTGCGAATTGGCTGCAAAGAGCAGAAACGCAAATAAGACCATGGAGATTTACAAGAATGTTAAGAAAGAAACTAGAGGGGGGAATGTGTACGATAACACAAAGGACAGTGCCTTGCTATTTGAGGCTCGAGCTAGTTGCCTAGGGGCAAAAACGTATCGGAGCAAATATACGCAACAAGATGAGGCATGTGTATGCTGCAGCAAAAACTCGGAGATCGCTCAGCACATCTATAATGGAATGCGAAGGTATTGACCCAGTGAGACCCGTAGGTAACGTACACCTTCCAGAAGCGCTTGAATTTAATATAGACGGAAGCATCAACCGGTCAGCAGTCAAGATAAGCAAGAAGCGTTTGAGTATTGATGGAAAAAAAAAAAGCAGGGAAGAGATCGATACGACCGGATCTTCTACAGGCATATGTAGCGATACAAGGTAGATAGAGAAGTCCTGAGGAAGGAGGACGAATAAACTTGTAAAAATGAGCTGACGGTGGAGGTTGGGCGGCGTCCCTAGACCATACTTGATGAAAAAAGCGCTACGAAGACGAGGACGAAAGAACAACATGTACGACAGACAAGGCGTTGTTCTTTCGTCCTCGTCTTCGTAGCGCTTTTTTCATCAAGTATGCTCAACCAACTCGCCCACATCAAGCCTCTGCTGTCCCTAGACCAGTATGCCGTGGGCCTGAGCGGATAGCTTGGCCCTGCTCACCAGACAATGGTGGTCTTCAGGGCTCGGGCTTGAGGAAGAAAAGAAGATTAAAGAGATGTATACAAAATGTTAGAATGAAAAGCATCTATAGCACACCTGATTAAATCAAGCAGGCTAGGTGACTATTTGTCACCGGTCAGTTTCAAAGGGGATGGTAATAAACCGAATATGAAGATGCAACGTCGTGTGCATGGGCTGCCACATTGAAGTTGCGGCCTTGATTTTCATGTCATTTCGCTGTGTTCGAAAACACGCTCCGTATGGTTACTTTTCGTGACCTGCGGCGACACGACAGACTATACTATATCAAATTACCGCAATTTTTTTCCCTGGACTAGGGGCCCAACCCTGCTAAGAAGGTCAAGCGTCTGCAGCGATGAAGACGAAGACCGAACGCTAAACCCTTAATGGACCAAATAGTTTTCTCTCTCTCTCTCCCCCTCCAAAGCTGACGGTAAGAATATATGATTAAACTACTTTCATACAGTTGCACGTGCACCTGACATCAAATACGCGATGAATGAACTCCGTAATATACTTACTTTCGAAAAGGAGGCAAAACGCAACATAATGTAGGCAGGTCAACGCACTTGCCTGCAACGGGCTCCTGACGGCCGCAGCAGCTGCCAAAGCATTGGATGACCGGCACGGCCGAGAGTAGACATCATCTTTAAGGTAGCCGTGCATGGTCACATCCAGCAGGTTTTTTGTATACCACGGGCTATCGCCAGTGCCGCCAGCACAGTCCCGAGCAGGCGCCTCGTGCACGTTCTAGACAAGTGCCTTGACCTCCGTATAAACGGCCTCGGCAGGATATGGTGAGGTGCAATTTGAACGCCGGATCACATAAGTCCTGCCTGTCTTCGTTTCCTTTCTTTCTTCGATTGTCTATACATGTAGTTTCCGCGCTGTGGACTTGGAACATGGATATACCAACGAGAAACGGGCCAACTATAATTGGTGCGTGATTCAGAATGCATATAGTGGGGTTCAGCACAAGACTGCACACAAGGATAGTATATGGCGCTGGACGCACAGGTGATATGCAGTGCTCTGCTGTATTTACCTTTCCTGTGCTTTGGCGCTGAACACAGCCTGCGTTCTTGTCACCACCTGTCTGCGCATGCGCTAATTAAATTATGCAGTAATCAGCGAACCGCAAGGCGGCACTGACGCGACCGAGCGACGATCGACACGCGCCGTGGGTCGGGACCGCGAGCAGGCGGCGGCTGTGGCACGTAATTACTCAACCCTGAGCTGGCAGGGGATTCGAGTGCGACAGCTAGGCTTCTCGGAAACCGGGAGTGACGCGGCGAGGACTGCGTGGCGCATACTGCTGAGGCAACCGGTCGAGAACTGCGTATACAGTGCGTGCGGACGTGGAGGTTTGTATGACGCGTACGCGTGCACATTTTATTTGTGACTTGCCGAGCTCATTCACCCTGCGATTTCACTTCACGCAACATACTCGCCCCCTTTGCTCAACGTAAATAACGAATGTTCGCAATATAATGCAAATTTACTTGTACTACGCCGCGACTATTGTTTCTTACCTTTAAGAGCTTTTCTTTTTAAAGCCGTTATCTAATGTTGCACTGAATAGTCACCATATGTAGCAGGACGCTCTGCCACTAAGGAACACAAGTATGAGCTTGGGTCCTGCGGGTGCGTATGGTGATATTTACATAACGGTATTTTTATGTACCCACAAGCCGAGACTGGCTTCAGTCCTGTATTTGCAACTTACGCCAGTGTAGTTGTAACGCTAATTACAGTGGGATTCTGTCAACTAGCTAACTGCGCATCGTGATTAGACGTTTTTGAATAAAACTGTTATTATTAATTTGAGTGAACGAATCGCTTTCTGCGCTGGCGTTGTACCGCAACAACGGCGTTCGTGATATGTCTCGACTCTTTCAAAAATGACTTGTTTACTTTCCTGCCGGTCTGTTTCGTCAATTGATGTTCAAGAGCAGAAACCGAATGGCACCGCTGAATCGGCGCAACATTTCGAGCGTGAACGAGTGCTTTACGCTTGCACATTTATGCACATGACTAACGGTGCGTGCAGAAGACGGCCTGCAATCCACGGCCGGTGGCAATGTATAATTCAGGAGCATGCAAATTTTACACTCGCTGAATGACTCGCTTGCTCCACTGCTCCCCTTTGCTTTGAAGCAAAGATTTATGCCGCTCCGCCAGGAGGCATTCGAACCAAACCTGGCGCGCAGTGCAAGTCGCACGCAGATCGGCGCACGATAAGGCGGTATACGGCCGTATATATACAACGCAGTGTGCCAGCTTTGTGTGCGTGTGTGTGTATACATATACACACACACTTGTCAAGACAGCTGCCTCGATCTCCATGGCACTAGGTTATCCTGGCAGAGGGACGGGGCGAAACCGCAGCAGAGCTGTGAGGCCTGGTGGCAACGTGTAGAGGCCGGACGTCGCGTGGAGACGTCGAACGCACTGGCTTCGCCGGGGCTTCCGCAGGAAACCGCGCCTTTTCCCTGGCAGCTATGCTGCCTCTGCCGCCAAGCAAGACTCCGCCGGCGCCTTCTGCGACGGCTCCAACAGCTAGCTCGCCACGCGCTTGGCGCGGCTTGTTCAATCCCAACAGCCGCCAGAAACCTGCTTGCACGATAACGGTCCCGGTTCGCCTTCTACTCGGCTGAACCGCGTGCTCCCCAAACTATTTCGTTCACTTGAGACTTACATATCGACGCACACACTCCACGCTGCGTCTCCAAAAATTTGTGAGGTTACGCTGAAGTTGACTAATTAAAGAGTATTCTAAGTAGCGGTTAGCGTCAGGCGCGAAAGAATGCGCTGCGGGGCTACGCAGCCAGCTGCTCACGCGCCTATGTTTCACTTACGCAGACTGTACGGGCCCCCGGATGTGGTTTCATTTCAAAACCGTCTCTTTAAAACGTTGCGAAAAAATGCGGATGCCTGCTGACAGCTCACGTTCAAACCATTCCGGAATCAGACGCGGCATCATGTGCTTCGTCCAAACGGGCATTGAACGCGTGAAAACAACGGACTAACAAACAAACCGAGGGACTTTAAAAAAAACGCAGTGCGCGCAAAGTGACAGGAACCGCCTGGGATGATATCAGAGCGAAATTCCCGGAGTGCGAGGAGCGCGCGCCACGGGAGACGATAAAACAACCGCAAGTTCTTCGTTTGTTTGCTTTTTTTTTTTTAAGTCCGCGCGTCTTTCTTTTTTTTTTTTTTCTGGCATGACTCATCGCGCCAGGCGTTCACAAGCTTGCTTGCGTAACCACTCGCGCATGCGCAAGCGCACGCGCCGTGCGCTGTATTCTCGCACCCGGCCGCTTTGCGGCGGCGCGTACTCTGGACCCCATCAGCGCTTTCAGCGGCAGACGACGACCCGCCGCAGTTTGGAGTGTTCGGCAGCACCGGTGTCGACGTAGCCAGCTCTGGTGCGGTGGTAGGAGAGGAAAAAGAAAAGCAAAGCTCGCCAAGCCGAACCTCCGGGTCCAGCGGACACAATCCTAGGTTGGTACTTCCATTATTCTGCCGTTTTCTGCTATGCCGCCAACTCGGAACAACGGGGAACTGCGCGACGACGTCGTCTGCTCTTTGTTTTGGTTGTGCAACAGTCAACGGGAAGGTTAGGCCTGACGCGCCGGCGTCAAAGTTGGGCGTCGGCTGCAGCTTGCGCGCCGGGTGTGTTCTGCTTGTTGCGCTTTGCTCGTTGCCGCTACTGGTTATGCTTACAGTTTGTGACTGACGTTGCTTTGCTTGACGACGCCGTAGTACATCTAACCGTGTCTTGCCGATCTATTTGAAAGCCCATCCCTTAGTCATCTGAAAACAAAGCACTGCGATACGTCATAATAGTTCGTTTTTGTGTAACCCGAGATGGGGGGAGGTGTCGCGCAACTGTTGTGTGAGTTGGGACCTGTCAACCGAACTCTGGCGCGCCTCGCATCGTTTCCCTTGTCGACGGTGTGGCCAGACGTTCGCATTCGCACTTTTCGCTGGGCCGGCAGATTTGTAGGCGCGAATAGCGCCTGTTGGGCATCTTGATCCTTCTCTCCGCGGCTTTGGCTAGGCTGTCAATGACCTATATTGGTTGCGCCCGATTTTGAACAGGGGGCCAATGCCACCCCGTTGGCGCTTATTTATGACCAGTCGTTTTGCAAGTATTTTCTTCGGTCGTGCCTAACCCGCCATTGGAAAATATCCCGTGGAGGCTTGGTTCTGCAGTTTCTTCCAGATTTGCAGTGTTTATCAGTGTTATCGTGCACTCTTGCAGTGATGCAAGAGCGTTACTCGCATGAAAAGTTTACGAGTGACTCCATCTACATTCTGTTACTTAACCGTGTGCTTTGTTCAACGCGGGAATGCCGAAATGCGTAGTTTGCGCTCCATGGCGTTGCTAGTCATCCCGGTACCCTGCCATTGCTACCGGTTAAAATTTCCTCCTATGGCCAGAACGCTTATGGGCGTAGTCTAATTGTGCCACTTTAACGTCCGATTAACGAAGTACCTTGTTGCTCAGATCCCGTATTTCGCGCATACCTAGTTGCTGGTAATCTCTCAAAGATTGTTCAGCTTTATGAACTTTACCTTGACGTAGTACCAACGCGCCGTATACTATACCTTGATCTGGCTGTTGAACTTTCAAGATGCCGCCCATCGTTATATCTGCAGTCTGCTTGTTCGCTAGATCAAGAACACCCCTTCCCCCTCCGCCTGTTTTAAAGCATCGTTGCTTATTACGCAGAATGACATGGGGTAGGCAACCGTCGTGAGGTCTGCTCTAATCCGGCGCGCTCTCTCAATCCCGGCTCCTACTGCGGCCGGCGCTGCGGTGCTACGACTGACGAAGAAGGCCTGTTGCGTAGTCGGCAGTAATGGGATGAAGCCGCGCATTTTGATTGTTGCTGCAGAGAGCTGAACTCTCCACGTGAAACTATGTCGGCGCGCGTACTCGATAAAGGATGACATGAATTATAGCGGTTCTTACTAACGAAGTATGTTACTTGCGAAATCTTTTTCGTTGCATTTCCGACCGATGGTGGTCCTGGCAGAGTTTGCCGTAATCAGCGAGATCGATTCAAGTTTTAAGGAATCGCATGCGTCCCAGCAATCGGGTCCCGACCGCTTCCTGGCAGCAAGGTTTAACTGCCGTGACTTGACGGCACGATTGGGCTGTCACGGCTAAGGTTGCGACGTAATAGCCATAATAGCTCTTCGGTAACGATTGCGAATGGACGTGTCTGCCGCCGCCAGACCGATCGGCCTCTCTCAGCCGTGAATGCCGACTTGGCCTTGTTTGCCAAAGATCTAGGGGGAGAGTCGGACGCGTTGCCACGTCCTCAAAATAGCAGGCGGGCAGCCTCCGAGGGGCGCGTAGGCGCCGGTCGCTGCGCTCAAAGCTTGTGCGGGGAGGCCGCTACGGCGCCATAATTCTGCCCCGACTCCCTCTCGGCGTGCTCGCGTGGGACGAGTTCGGAAGCGTGCGGCCGCGCACAGCTTGGTGCCGAATGAACACGAAAATAGTGCGCCATGCTACGCTTATGCCTGCGGTATCTTCCGGTTACCAGCATGGACCTAGCTCTAGTACACTCAAAAATAACGCGTGTAATTTTTATCCAGAGGTGGCTCTATCGTTGTCCGAGTGTGCACCGCTGTAGTTCCACACTTCGTGTATGTTAAAGCGAGCGCGCACTGGCATGCGGCGAATCCGATGTCGGTGTGCGATTACTCTTTGCGGCCCAGTATCGTGCTTTCAGCGAAGGAAGTATGCTGATAAATGAACGAACAGTTTATGCAGATTGGACAAGTCGCCACACCGGAACGTGTAGTCCCAGCGCCGCACGTGGTACTGAAACGTAAAAAAAAAAAGAAAAAAAAAGCCCTTGATAACAGCAGACACCGCTGTAGTTAGGGCTTAACCATTCAGCTCAAGTAGCTTACGCGCCTGTATTCGGCTTGTTCATGCGTAATCGTGCTCAGCACGCGCTCCTCCTACTTCAGCGTCATTGGTAGCAGACGACGCCAGTTGAACCACGCGCCTGAGCAGCGGCGTCCGGTTGACTCCCCCCCCCTCCCACCTTTCATCCGCTGCGCGTAAACCCTTTCGTGGGGAGGTGGCAAACGTGACTGGGCTAGTTTCTAGGGCGACAGTGTCCATTGTTCCGCCTCCCTCCTTCGCATCCCTCCTGCTGCGATGCGGCCTCGCGGCCCCGTCCGAGCGCGACGCGTGACCCCGCGCGAGCGGCGCAGCCAGAAGCCGGCCTGCCGCCCTTTCCCGCAACCTCTCGTCGGGCTTCCTTCACATTTTCTCGGCTGGCTGCTTTTGGCGGCGTTGCGCCTGCAAACTGGCCCTGCGATTCCCGCCGCCTTTAGTCGAGTTCCTACCGGTAAACGCCGTGGGCCCGCAGCGCGCCCCCCACGCTCCCCTCCCTCTTAAGCGCGTTGCGCCGGAGAACTGGCGATTGCTCCTGCTTGCGTAGCAATTTGTCCTATTCCTAGGCGAGGCCCTTAGGGCCTCGCACACAGTACATAGTACACACACATTACATAAGCTCCCCGCAGGCCGTACTTCGACATCTCCCTCCCCTAAATGGGGGGGATTTCGCCTACCGATTAAGAAATGTAGGTTACGGGAGTAGGTTTGGGAGAGGACGGGGAGAATAGGACAAATTATCTGAATACTCCCTACACCATATCCTTGGGCCACATGCGAGGACCTTTGGCTACTATGATCTGCTGAAGGGACATGACTTTTGAAATAGCTAGGTGGGTTCTTGCCACAGATCAGAGGCCTGGTGTATGAGGAGATACTGTTATGGACATTACTTCAAAGTTGCTTCATTATAGTTACCGTGGTGAATTGTCTGCGTAAAAGATTTCTTTGCGCACCTACTACCATGGTAGCTCAATGGTTGTGGCACTTTGCTGCTGAGCATGAGGTTGTGGGCTTGATTCCCAGCTGTGGCGTCCCATTCTAGTGGGGGCACATTGGAGAAACGCTCATCCTGAGTGTTAGGCTTGATTATGAAACCTCGGGTGGTCAAAATTTAAAGCCCTTCATTGTTGTCTGTCATCGCCCATGTGTTGCTTTGGGATTTTAAACGTCAGGCAATTTCGTTATATTGGAAAATAACTCGGCCCAGGAGCTTGGAATGCTTGAGAAAACAGTGCATGGGAGCAAGGGATGAGAAGACATAATGCGACAGGTTGACATGGCATAGCTGCAGGTTAGTGTACGTTAAGGTGGTCATGTTTGAATTATCACACAGTTGTTTATCATGGATGGCTTAGTGCCCATAGGTGTGTAAGCTTGTGTATATATAATTCATTGAAGGGTGTTTGATTTGAGTTCTGCTTCAGTGCTTTCAAAAGGTGACCCCTGCCTCAGTTTTGTTCATGACCTACGCAGGTGTAAACGTTCTGCTGATCAGCTTGAACAGCTCAGTTTAACTGGCTGCTTTAACTAACTAGTTCCAAAGGAAGCACTTTATTACTAGGTGAAGTGCTGTAATCTTAGAAATTGCTTATTTTTGTAGCAATGTTGTTCACAATTATAAATTTATGGTTTGGGCAGATGCATGTTGGTGTGGTGTGTGTGTGTGTGTGTTTATATAACTAACAGCGTGTGCATGTTGACTGCCCCCCATGCTGTCCCACCCTGGTTACCATGGACACAGTGGTCATCTCCTTCTGAGCGTGCATCATGGACAAGCACCCCAAGTAAGCAGCCTGTTGTGTGCAGAGAAACTGTTGCATGGTACTTGTAGGATCTGGTGCAACCAGTAGACCTTTCATTTGGGGAGAGCCGAGACTTCGCACCTCTTAACTGCATCTTGTGGATGCCTCAGCAGTGCTTTCAATCTGGGAAACACAGGTTCACAACAGTCATGAATGTATGGTGACACAGCCCTCGTTGTAAAGGCCTATAGCTAGTGTGGGTCACTAATGTAAGCACTGTTACTTAATAGCAACATTGCGCAATTTGTAAGTTTTCGAAAGAGTTTTTCAAGTTGCTCTGCATACCCAAAAAACCCACTCCTTTGTATGCCTTTTGCGTTCCTTTGTACGCCTGCCCAATAGTGCCCTTTAACTTTTGGTCCCCCATTTTTGAAACTCCCTATTTTGCTTATTCAAGGATCTCTGGTAGAATTCCAATGTTATTACATTAGTCTGTGGTGCACAATCTGGCCTAAAAGAATTAATGAAAGAAAGGGGTGCTCTTGGCCCATAGAATTGTCTGCCAGTCAGATTGTCAGTTCCTTAACTGTAACTTTAAGTGCAATATAGGAATTTGCTTTAGCAGAAATGACCGAGGGCTAGCACATTCGCTGTGGCAGACCTGTTGATAGTTAGTATGACGAGTGTTGCCAAACCAAAGTGATGTCTGACTGTGTGATTCTCAACGCCTATTTCATTTGCTCTGCTCATATGTGTGCTACATGATCAGATGTTGTACAGTGTTGGCTGATGGGATGACCACATATTCCTAGGGTTGCCGACGAGATTCAGCAGGAGCTTGCAAGCTTCAACGCTGCCTCCTTGAAGCACACAGAGACCCAGGAGAAGGTCCTTCTTCCTTCCAAGGAAGGTTTGTGTCTGCCTTACTGATTAATCAGTGTTGCACATTTTCTCCCATTCTTTTAATTTGTTTGTTTGGAGGTCCTACCTGGTCTAGTTTCCCATTGCCTAGTAAGTGCTAGTGCATGCTTCCTTGCATGTATGTTATGGTGTCAGTGTTGAGTCATTATGGTTAACCCTATAAGTGTCGATTTTTTTTATTGCAGATTCCAATTCTTCTTAGCGACTTATATTGAAAAAAAAATATATTGTGTTGGTATATATGTACTCTTCATTCATGAATAACAACAATAAGAAAGGAAATAAACTTACAAGAGCTAAACATTTGATGCATTGTTATACACATAGTTCAAGGCTTTGAAAATGGGCACACGAGAATATTTCGCAAGACTCAAATGTTCCTGCTCTTACACTAATATATACATCCATAGCGTAATCGAACTGCGTAGGTGCGCACACTCAAGAAAACTGTGTGGTTGTGTGCCCATCAAAAAAAGCAGAACGTAGGACAAACTTTCGCTAATCTTCATCTTGTCGCCAACCTGAAGCAATTAGTTTTCGCGTGTGTCAAAATTAGTGTCAATTAGTGTGTCAATTAGTGTAAAAAAAAAAAGCAACAGAAACGCATGCATGGCGGCATCCTTCCTATGTGCACCCCTGTGAGCACTAAACGAACGAGAAACAAGCGGTCGCCCTTTTAGCGATTAGTAACGAGATAGCCATCAGTTTTGCAAGCGCAAGAAGCCGAAACTGCCCGCGGAACAAAACCCAAACCGCCACCTGCGCGCGCGCCAATGCACGAGCGGTAGTATATAGACATGCGGGAGCAAACTAGCTCTAAAACAAACCATGTAACGAAAACCGAGAGAGGGAGGCACGTGAAAAAAATTCCCTGTATTCCCACATAGTGGCAGCACTTGGCAGAAAAGAAAGTTTGGAAATTGGTGCGCTTTTTAAACTTACAGACAGTGCCGTAAATATACGGCATCGACCATTTTTGAGTTTTTTTCGCAGCGCTGTATATTTTTGTCATTGACCCTCAAAGGGTTAAACTGCCCACTATCATTTGCAGTGTCCAAATTTCTTAGTGAAGTAAAAGTATTCAACCCAGGCCATTGGTATAGGAAATCTTTCTGGCGCTGTTTCGTAACAATTTCATTTCCCATTCTTCTTGCCTTTGTCACAAAGCTTGCTTGAACGCAGCTGTGCAGTCACATTATTGTTAGGATCTGTCACACGGGATGACAGATGAAAATGGAAAATGAAATATTGTTGC
The DNA here is from genome assembly GCF_023375885.2 of Dermacentor andersoni. Classification (NCBI taxonomy): domain Eukaryota; kingdom Metazoa; phylum Arthropoda; class Arachnida; order Ixodida; family Ixodidae; genus Dermacentor; species Dermacentor andersoni. The sequence continues at coordinate 37,649,375 of NC_092817.1, forward strand.
AAGAAATGGGCCCTGGTATGGTTCTGCATGAATCTATGTTGTTGCAAGCAGTGCGAGTACAATCAGTGGAAGTATAAGTCTGAGCAAGTCCAAAACAGCTGAAGTGCGTTGTTGCATTACCAGGTTTGACTGCATTTGCAATGATGGTACAATTTGAGCTTCAAAGCATATGTGTAGGACTGTGCAATCACTGGAAATCTGCTACAGCACAATTGCATGTCGCACTCCCATGTAATTAATTTTTTGCACAACGGGCATTGTGATTAGGTTTTTGTTTGTGACCTGCCTTGGTAGCTTAGTGGCTATGGCATTGCACTGGCAAGCTTGAGGTCACAGGTTTGTTCTCGGCCGATACAGCTGCATTTCTATAGGAGCAAAATGCAAAACGCTCGTGTATTTAAATTTAGGTGCATGTTAAATAACCCCAGGCAGTCAAAACTAATCCAGAATCCCCTACTATGGCATGCCTCATAATCGCTGATTTTGGCACATAACGCCACAGAATTGACTTTTATGTGTGTTCACATTTCAATTTGCGATTACCTTGCCCGGTGGTTTGAGCACTGTTCTGACACCTCGAGTTGCAGATAGTTAACCTGTAGTCTTGTTGAGTCAGTGGCCTCGCAGAAAGGCAGGTGAGTTTCCGTGACGGTAATGGGAGCAGGTAAGGCTGTCCATGAAATGTGGTCCGCGTGGCCTGTCGTGCAGATGTGCAGCAGGAGAAGATCCACAACAGCCTGTTGGAAGGTGTGGAGCAGTTTGAGAAGACAAGCATGAAGCATGCACAAACGCAGGAGAAAGTGTGCCTCCCCAAGAAAGAAGGTTAGCGCCGGGTGCGCAAAGCTTCCTACTGGTGTCACTCCTCAAAAATTCAGCACTTGCAGTTCCTTTAATCCCTTGGTGTTGTAGTCATGGCAGTGAGTGGTTGGTGATGGATTTGACTGGCAAAGCAGGCACTGCAAAGTAGATGCAGCAAGTTCTGATGGCCAAAATTCTGTAGGAGCATTGCTGGAAACTTTTTATGGAAAGGAAAATTTAGTCACTTGTATTATTTTGAAGTCATTTGCTAAATATAAGTGTGCTAATGTTCACTACCATGTAACCTGAAAAGCTATTGTCTTGGTAGCATGCTTTATATGTATATTATAGAGGTGGGCGAGTATAAACTTCGAATATGAAATTAAAATTGAATATTGAATAGCCAAATGCAGATGCATGTGTTTACATTAGGATTTCAGTAGGATTAGGTTCCACACCCATACTGAATACTGCAAGAAAGACAGGTATAGTACAGCAACAAAGGATGTTTTAAATTTAAGATCACTAGCTGTCATTAAAAATAGCTATGAATAGCCTCAAAACTTTAGAGCATAATGGCAAACAAGCTTTCCAAGAAAGAATGGCTGCTGTATGACCAGCTTTCCAAAAATGCGAAATGTTTGCCAGGAAAACATAAGTTGTGGAGAAACAAAGAAATGCTCCCGAAGGACTTATGTGCCATAAATGCATGGAAAAGGAGCTGTTTCAAGAAAAAAAAAAATCAAAGGTTGTAGCATAAAAGATGAAACTGATACATGACCAGACTGCCAGAAATGCTAAATGACAGACAAGAAAAATCGCAGTTTGTCATGTAGGCTTTCACTATGAAACTGAAGACAAAGCTTGCGTTACCCATTTTGTTTCTGCATTATTGAAATGTTTTGATCACTTCTGGTAATTTGCAGTACCTTGTTTAGCAGACAGGCAACAGTAACCAGACTTTAACATTCGGTTGTTGCAAAATATTTGGTTGGTTGGTGTGAAATATTCGGAAATATCTGGTGTAGTAGTGGACTAAGTTAAGCATAATGAACTTCGAGCATCTGTGGGAGTGGCACTGCATTTATGCTACTTGTTGCGAGGGCTGCTGCAAGTTTGGTAGCAATATGGAGTGGCACCAGTGAAGCGTTTGCTCTGTGTACATTTCTTCATCTCTTGGTGGTTGGGTCTTGGCATGGGCAACCTTGCCACTGTCTTAGTCTCTTTCCTTCATTGTGACAATGTTCTGTTCTTGTGCTTTTGAGAATGCATGTATTGTTTATTATTGCTACTATTATTAAGCTCTGGTGCGCACGCACTGAGACGGTTGAACTATAAAACATAAGCACTTGCAGCATCCTGCAGTACGCTTTGCCAAAGGTTTGGGCACTGTTGTGTGTTAAGTACATGAAAATGAGCATTGCTGTGTATTGCGCAACCATTCTTAGAAACAATATATATGCATTTTGATTGTCCGTGTTAAAAGTTCGTGTGTGAATCATTATTGCGAGTCTGCACCTTGCGTATGGTTAGTTCGAATAAAGTGCAGTGTCTTGGCATCGCATGAACTGGAGCAAGGTACCTCCTGTTCGCACACTACTGTGCCTGTAGAGTTCCTTGGTGGTGTTATACCATTTTCACTCAGCCAGTGGTGATCTTTTTCTGCAGTGTCCCAAAATGGACAACAACAGGCAAGCATTATTAGGTGGCATCAAGGGCTTTGAGAAGTCCCGGTTAAAGCACACAGTCACCAAGGTGAAACAGTTCAAGCCCACAGCACAAGGTTCGAGAGACACGGCATGGCAGTGATAGCCCCTAGAAACATGGCTACTATCCCCCCCTGACCCCAGACTAGTGTAGCAGCAGTTGCAGCAAGCATGTCAGTGGTGCTTGGCCGCCACTGCATGCATTGTGGCCCCCAGGCAGAGCTTTTGTCCTCTGGCTTCCCAAAATGTGAACAGTTGCTTAGTGTGAAAATTCTGCTTTACTGGGCGTTGTGCACATTCCCAAGTATGCCAGTGCTAGTCCTTATCCTCCTAATCCTTTAATCTGCTGGCTTCCTTTTGCTAAAACCTGGTAAGCAAGGTGCTTTTGATTCAGCACTGCAAAATTGCACTCCTGAGCTGCGTTGCAGTTGCCAAATTTTTTTTCATAACAAGTTTGTGTTGTGCTTTGGTTCATTTTAATTACATTCCATTGCGTGCACTGTTTGATTTGGTGGCAGCAAGACTCTGAAGAGGTGCAGGAAGTTGGAGGATAGTTGAATACTTCAGTGCATTGTAGCAGATTTAGTAGTAATGACTGACAGCATTGGCTGTTTCATGTATTTGGTTCATGGCAGGTTCATCAATATCCGTGCCAGCAAACTTCATGTGCACCAATTCAGGGTCTCCTCATGGGCTTTTAACTGTGGGGTCTCCTGTCCTAACTACTGTGTGGTGTCCACAAGCATGCCTCTTTTCCTTAATCCACCCAATTCTGTCTTAATGGTGCATGCTTTCCTCATTCAGAGTAATTGACATGCAATCTTTCTTGCAGACATTGAGTCGGAGAAGGAGCACAAGCAGATGATTGAAGGCATTGAGACCTTTGACCCCTCGAAGCTGAAACATGCGGAGACCAGTGTTAAGAACCCACTGCCGACCAAGGAAGGTATGTCCAGTCTTTTAGAACAGACATGTGGGTGCTGCACTTTGTTTCTATTGGAATTTAGCAATATTGTCAGCTCAATCCCTATGCTTCATGTCTTGTAAAAGTGTGCAATAAGTGTGTAGTATGAGGAGCTTACAATATCTCGAAAGATTCCAGTGCTCCTATGAAACTATTTAAGCTATATATTTAAACATATAATAGCATGCAAAGTGCTTTTAGATATGAAAATAAGAAATTCGGCAGAGACACTTAAGACTGCTTACATGTGGGAATGCGAAAGCATTATAGTCGCTTTGGTGAAATGTTTATTTCTGCACGTTCCTTGTCTGCACAGGCTCTCGTCCGCGTTTTAACTGCGCTTTAGTAAGGCCAAATGAAAACGGGCCAAGCGTCTCAATGCACTCGCTTGCCCGCGAGGAGTTCAAAACTCAAAGGACCACTCAGCGGCATTCAATTGGACATTAATGCTTCTTATTTTACTCATTTTATACTCGTGATGTATTGCCCATTGACTGCCCTGCCCATTGCCCATTGGCACTGCCCATTGGCTGCGCTGTCACGTGCCCAATGATGCATGCTCCAAGTTGCACACACTAGGCACACATTTAGTCAACCAGAACTGTAGCCGCTGTGGCGTTGGGGAAGTACGCTTGTCTCTCACCCCAAAGGCCCGAATTCTGTTCCCACCCAGACCGAAATTTACCTGATCTAGGAACTTCCCCGAGAAATTTGACGTGAATGCTAGTATTTTTTAATGTGGTTTTACTCTTTGCCATCAGCCATTTTTGGTACCATCATTCGGTCACACCACCGACTACAATGCGTATTTTTGCGTAATGGGGCATATAATGCTTTCGCATTAATATACAATTACGGAAGCTAAAGACTTGGTGTAGCTGCATCTTTTGGCTTAGACAATGGCCATTTGCATGGCATGATGAGCGATCTGCTACTGCAGTGCACATATTTTTTTGAAATTACGTGTGCCGGGGCTTGCATTGGGTGTCTCAATATCATCTCACACAAAAGGCTTCAACAAGAGCACTATATGCTGTTACTGAGAATGAGATGCACAAACATCAGGTAGCGTGGCTGGGAAAGGCAATTATGCAATGGGCTGTTTCTCTGCCAGCATTCTGCTTTAGGTGGCAATGAATATTGCAGAACTAACTTGATTGGATAGCATGAAATATGCTGCTGACAGATATCATTGTAGTTGGCTTATTTAGCGAATGAGTGACATTTGCTCAGTTCTAGAAGTTGCTGGTTTGTTGCATCTTTTAATGCAGTGAAACTTCACTTGACCGAACATTTCAGTTTGAACCTTATGGAACATACCACAGTACCATTATTACATTCAATGTAAGTAAACATAGCCTAGTAAATTGCTGTAGCACTTTCGTAGCCCTTCTAAAGAGGCACGTTCTAACCAGGTAGCACAAACAGGCCTGCAATAATGTACGTTGAATCCATACCATGCCTGTGTGTAGTTGCGTGCCAGTTATTGTCCTTGCAGTAATTCAAAGCACGATTTTGAAGTGCCCGTTTCAGGTTTGTGACAGCAGTTGGCTCACTGCTATATTTACAGAATGCTTCTGATGCAAAGTCGCATCTGCACCTGCTGCAGTATTTATGGGACTCTCCTATTGAGCAATGATTTCTCCTGCTTGATTTCCAGCCAAGGCAGCCAAATTCTGACAAGGGATGACTGCAAAAATGCTCTTGTTCTGATCAAACTTCTGAACCCTGCGCTACAATGTCTGAGTTGGTTTACGACCAATCTGCTGATATGGACAGCATGGTGACTATCAGCATAATCATAGTGACAAATTGAATAAAAGTGGGATAAATTGATGCATCTTAAGGGTTGATAGCGGGGGCAAAGCACCTTGCAAAGCTATAGCAAGTCCTGCTGATCTACGATTTGGCCAGAAAGTTATATTCGTAGTTGTTGCCTTTGTACAGGCATCTTCTAGCTAATGTTAATTGAATCAGTGTTACAACTTCAAGCAGTTCGAAGTTAATGTGAGCCTACTGCAGTTACTATCCCATAGGCCCTATTTAGTCATGTAACATACCTTGCATGCATATTCAAGATGTGCTAATTGCCCGAGGTTCTTGTTTTACAATAGCTGTGTACACGGTAGCTTGGTTAAGTGAAGTTTTGCTGTAGCTTAACATTGCTTCTTTACTAACCTGAAGTCCTTGCGAAAATGTTACCTTTCATCCTACATCTGCTTCTGCTTGTTGCATATAATTTATGGTCAAGCTTTTTTAGCATGCACCTCACTTAAATTTTAAAGTAGATAGCTTTTTTTTTTTCATATCGGATCGAATGAACTTGTGCTCGGGACTCCCCATTTGTGTGTGGTGGGATGGCCACGTAGCTTCACAAGAGGCTGCAAGGAGGTGTCGCTTGTAGGGACCTTTCCAATGAAGAGCCATTTGAAATAAATTAATTCATCCATTCCGATTGGTTTCCACACATAGGATATATCATCGCTGAGTAAAGAGGAGAAAAGCATTGCTTATTGCATCACTTTTATTGTTAGCTTTGCATCAGGTACAGTAGCATTGTATTGTGGCAGTTTGTTTTGATGACTGAAGCACACCCAAAGAAGCTTCAAGATCAAAAAAATTGATTGACCTGCTAAAAATTATTGCATTTGCTTGTCCGAAAGCATTACACACCACTGCATCATGCTTTAAACAGCAAAGCTCCATTGAAGACTTAACATGCAGTCTTCATATAGCCTTGATTTGTATGATGCATTTAATCCACAAGTTTCAATGCATAATTCAGTGGGGTCAGAAAGCTGTTTGCATGCTTACTTGGGTAATCAGCTTAGACAGTAATGTTTGCAACAAGATTTCCAAAATATGTGCTCTGCAGAATAGTTACCTGCCATCACGTATTCATCACAAAAAACAAGTGTTTACTTTCACATTTTCTCCCAAGTGGCTGGAACCGAAACCACCAGTGTGGATTACATAATCTTCACATGCACTAGAGTTGAATGACATACTAATACTTCACCTTCATGCGTAATGCAATAGACGTGTTTTTAAGTTATTGTGATAACCAAATTGTATGTGGCTTGTGAAAGGCCAGTGCAGCACCTTTAATGGGACTTGGAACACTGCTCGGAACATGTTGAGAATTTGTACTGAAGAGTTGGCATTGCATCCATGGGAATGAGCTATCGCCTAAGCATGAAGTAATGAAATAGTTTCGGTTAGTAGGGAAAGGCATGGTAAAATTAGCTCGTGAAGCATTCTAACATGTACTATCGGGGACAAAAGTCTCCGGACCGCCGCGCACGGCCGCCGGAGCATCAGCGAGCGCATCGCCGCGCGCCCTCGCGGTGACGCACCTGGTGACGAGACCGACGCTGCGCGCATGCGCATCCTTTCTTACCTGCGAGCATGTCGCTTTACTAGCTGGGAGCCGCCGCTGATCGGTTGTCTGGGGCGCGCCGGCAGGAGCCGTCGCTGCAGTGGCACGCTGCTGACTCATCGGTAAATCGTTCTGCACGGGAGTTGACAGGCGCTTCTCGCTCGATTGCCCTGGCGCTGGCACCCGACTACGATAACGCTCGTCTTCGCCAATTATCAGCGCAGCGCGTGTGAAGGCCGTGTAAAATAAATAAAGCAACAATTACAACACCGCAAACAATGAAATATCCGGAGTGCCTGTCGCACGATGCGGCCCCTTCACATTTGAACGGTCAAACAAGACACTGTACACTCGAGAGCGCGCTGAGGAGCACTAGTCAGTGTAATGCTGCAGGCCGAATAAAAATATAGGAAACAAGCTCTGCGGGCATAACTTATGCTATGCGGGCTGTGAAACAGTCACATCGTGTATGAGTGAATGCAAGCGCGACCACTTGATACCGCATCGGCTAAGGTGCTGTGCATTTTGTAATCGTCTCTTTATTGCTTTATTATGGCCGGAAAAGTGACGAAGATAACCGACAAGCGTTATCATAGGCGTGTGCAAGTGTATGGGCAAGCGAGTGACACGCGCCGCTAATTGCTGATGAGTCAGCAGCGTGCCACTGCAGCGACGGCCCCTGCCGGCGCGCCCCAGACAACCGATCAGCGGCGGCTCCCAGCTAGTAAACCGACATGCTCGCAGGTAAGAAAGGATGCGCATGCGCGCAGCGTCGGTCTCGTCACCAGGCGCGTCACCGCGAGAGCGCGCGACGATGCGCTCGCTGCTGCTCCGGCGGCCGTGCGCGGCGATCCGGAGACTTTTGTCCCCGATAGTACATAGCATGGGACCATACATTGGTACATGACCTCATTCACTGTCAAATTTGCCTGTCATCTTAATGCTATTGTAGCTTTTACATGTTAATGCTTTCATGGACATGTAGGGGCATCAGGAAGCGCCAGTGCCAACCAAGGTCACTTGTTTCCTTTCTAACTTTGCTTGGGAGCACTTGTTGCGAAAGGCAGTGGGGACATAACACATTTTCATGAAGGGTTTTGCTTGTCTACCCAAATTTTGAGACCAAGCGTAGAACTGACATTGCTCCAACTTGACGCCCCGCATGTTGTTTACCTGGCAGTTGTCCTGTATTGTTGCATGCTCTATTAGGCTCTACTCGGGGACAGTTTTTTCTCGCATTGCCCAGTGTTGCTTTGGGACATTAAACCAAATATACTGATAAGTCGGTGAATTAATCATTTGGATGGTGATCAGCATTGTTGCCCTAATTCATTGCGTTCTGCTGGAGCGTTCAGTGTTTGCTACTCATAAATATTTTGAAGGTGGGAAATATTTGCTACAACGAAACCCCAGTGGTAACGTAACCTATGGCAGACATCCAAATTAAAGCAAGTATGAGCTGTAAGGAAAAGGGAACTGCTGTACCTCTAGACCTAGCCACAAGAAACCTATATCGGGTTCGCCTTGTACTTCGCATGACCTTTACTGGCGAGCTCTGCAACCCATGGTGCCTTAAGTCTCAAGACTACTCTGCATCTTATTGGTGGCATACATGGTTGCAGCACATGCATTTCAATTTGGGCAGAGGTTGGCATTGTCACAATCATATTCCATTATTGTGCACTTTAAAAATAGGACCACAGCCTCACATTAATACCCCTGTCAAGCAGGCAAGTTAAGTGCACTTACCGGGAGTGCACTTCGGGACCTTGAGTGCCACTTAAGGCTATGCAGTGCTAAACGGGAAAAATGGGAGCGCACTCGCAGTAAAAAATATTGGCGACATACTAAAATAGTGTTTCTTTGAAGATTTAGATTAAATTAAAACCTAAATAGTCATTGTTTTAGTTGTATTATAACCAAAAATCTTAATCTATATTTACTCAACAAAAATGGAAATATATTTATATTAGTGTTGCAAGTCAATGCCGACCAAGACGAGTGCCTAGCCAATCCAGAACAAGGTCGTGGTGTCCGACGAGGCGACATTTGATCTTGCTAAAACAGAATACTGGAGATTTCTGTTCTGATTATTTTGTTTAAAGCTGTTCAACAGGTAAAATGGACTTGTGTTCTTTTTCTGTGCATTACATTGTGTATTGTTGAAACCGCTGGTGGCGAGGCTACGCACTCGGCCAGCAAAGCGCGTTCCGTAAACGCACTCCGTCTGGAGTGCACTCTTCTGCGGGTACTCTGCTTGCGATGTTTAGATTAGGGAAAGTGCCCTTAATACAGTCACTCCGTAAGTGCCTTTGCCCGCTTGACAGGGGTATAACTTTTGGGCTTTAACATTTTGCTGTATTATGGGGGGGGCTGTTCCTGACGCCTCAGCTGTTTGCCAAGGTACCCTGTACCAAAAACTTGCCAACTTTGTTTGTCTTCATTAAGTTAGCCACACCACGTCATCTTTTGAAGACCGACTAAGAACATTTATATTTCCCTAAAAATGTTTGTTAAGGATAAATTGAGAAGCTGCAAAGTCTCCCAGAACCTTTGTAATTTACAAGCGCTGTAATCCGTTAAAATGACTCATCAAATGTTGGCTATCCACTCAAAGCAAAATTTTGCCATCGAATGAACTGATAATTCAGTAAATCTGCAAGAGAAATCTGCTGAAATGGCAACACTGTGGCTCAATCAATCCTTCCCGACTACGCACTTTGGCTCGCATGTAGTGCTACTACTTTGCCTTCAGTTCTCCTTTTAATCTTCAGTAATCTTGCACTTGATGGTATGTTCATTTCAAATGTGCCCTGGTATCCAGGGATCGTTTTTCTGTATCCCTTCGATTTAAAATGGTATCAGTGTGCACATTGTCTTTCAGGAAAAAAATTTGCAGGGATCTCTTAGGAGTGCCCTTGCTTCCTTATAGTACCTAGATACACCTAAAGTTAAGAGTCCAGATATAAATGTTTTGCTTTTGGTGCACCCTTCATAAATGTCTGGTTCTACTGTGGGGAAGAGTAATATGTCAGGCCCGTTAACATTTATGTAGCATGTACAGCCTGGTTTCTGGTTTGGTGTTCCTGTTGTAGTTAAATGAAACTGTTCCATGCATGTGCACGGCTGTTATTTTGACGGCACGTTGCTGCTGTTTTAAAATCTTCCTTTCATGCGTTTGCTGGAAAACTGGTTTGATATAATGCAGAGATTCTTTTCATTCAGTTAATTTTTTCTGCTGCTCACAACCAGCCATCCTTGTTACAACATAGATGGAGTGCCATTTGAACCACCACAAAACTTGGAATACAGTTGCATATAAACTAGATCTGTATACGTCCATTGTGCTGCACTGATTCTGTCTAATTGCTTGAAAATGTCCTCCCATTTTTAAAGCTACCTTGAGATGGGTGCTTGGTTGAATAAGCTGCTAGGTTTTGGTACCAACTATTTTAACACTGGGCTAGCTCATCTCTCAAATTGCACCACCATCTTGCTGCTGTAAGAGATACACTACAATATGATTAGAAATGCACACTCCATTGCAACAAAGTGGCCTTTCTTTTGCAATAGGCTATGCGTAAGGAATGTAACTTTTTTTGCAGTTTGTAAGGACATTACTATAACAAGGATGAGGTCCTGTGTGGAGGTGCAAGTGGTGTGCAACAATTCTATTTAATGTTGCCGTTACTTTCAGAATGATCATTTCTGACAAGTGATGTTGGTGCTTCTGCATGCTCATTGTGGCCGACTTTTTTTGTTTCAGTCATAGAGCAGGAGAAAGCTGCGTGAAGAGCTGCGCTAATGCCAACACAACCGATGCCAAGAGAAACAAAGATCCAGTCATCGTGTATCTCCTTGTCCCGTTTTTTTTCTTCTGCATCCTCCCGGGGGTCTTCCTCTTCACATCCTGGGCATGCATCCCTCTTGTAACTCGGTGTCCACATCAGCTGTTTCTTTAGTAGCATTATTTGTGGCAGCCTTTCATCAACAGAGGTGCTTGTCTGTGCGTGCATGGTTGTCGGTAGCAGAGGGTCACGAATGCTTAAATCTGTGCAACCAGAAGGTGCTCTGTGGTTGGGGTTGCCTTGGCTGATGTCTGACTGTGCTGTGTTTTTACACATCGGCACCATGCAACAACAGATTGTGTGAAAGATTCCTGTTTAGGCTGCCTTACGATTTGCAAACAAGGTTTTTTTTTTTTTGAGCTGGTTGTGGCACCTTTCGTTATCGATGCATTTTGTACGTGGAAAGGCGGTCGGATGTTTATTTAATAAATAATTTCACTTTCGGAACCGTCTCAACTCCAATGTTTTCGCAAGAAAGTACTGCAGGAGCAGACTGGCAAAGCCGGCGGCATCAAAGGTGGGTGGCAGGCTGGCAGCTGCTGTTCACATTGCTTGGGAAGTTTCACCTGAATGGTGAAGCATTAACAGCAATAGCAACTTTTGTTGTTTAAGGCATTAGAATATTAAAGTATGGCTGGTAGCTTTATGGGCAATATAAATAATATATATGCTTTGAGCACTGGGCGAATACAGCGATGGGGTAGGGAATGGCCGGACAATGAGGTAGTAAGTGTTCATATATCAAGGACATGACCATGCGAGTGTGGCTGTAGTTAGTACAATTGCCAACGAAATGAAGGCTCGGGCATCACGTAGTGTTCGTGTTATTGCTAGCCAAATAAAGGCCCGAGGATCGCGCCATAGTTTCATGCAATAATTGCTTGAGACTCTGTGTCGTGCATCTATTCCATTTGTACTGAAAGCGCCGTGCACTACCCTGTTCTGGTGCATTCTCAGTGGTCACGGGGCCAAAATTGGAGAACTCCAGGGTGTCTACGAAGTTGAAATTTAAAAATGTCCGAGCTTTCTAGATTTTCCCCGAGTGGCTTTGCAAAATTCGATGAGTGACTTTGTTTTAGGTCCATGCAGACAGGCTGACGCAATGTCGCCATTGCTGTCGGTCTCTTGTGAGCACGTAAAGAGCTCAATCCAGTTTTAATAGTAAGGAGGGTTTATTTTATTCGAAAAGAAAACTGAAGGCAAGGGTTATCAAATGCACAGCAAATAAAACGCCCTTGAAAAAAAAAAAAAAACTAAAGCCCATTACAGATTGAGTTCAGCATTTTCAAATATGAATAAAAAGGGTATGTATACAAAAGCAAATAACTTCGAATATGAACTATTTGTATGTATTGATGGCGAGCTGATTGTTACGAGGCCCGAACTTTGTCACAAGTGAGATTGACACTCCAGCCCGCGCACAACGCCTAGGTGTTGCGTTTCACTGCTTTAAAGAGTATTTTGGTTTGGATGAGAGGCTACTGCATCTCTGCGTCAGCGAACACTTTTCCTTTTTCTGAGCTCGAGTTCAAAGCAGCGGCAGCACGGTTTCTTTCCCGTTCATTCCTCGCTGCGCATGTCCTTTGTTCTCGTCGCCCTTCCGACGCGCGTGCGCCCCATGGACCATTCGAAGCATCCTCTTCGCCAATTGTACAGTCAACGTCCGATTTTTCGGACACCATAGAGGCCTCGAATACGTCCGAAAAATAGGGCAGTTAAAATAACTCAAGATTTTTACTGTCCATAAGGGCGAAAATCGCCACAGGCACATCGGGAAAAAGCTCTCGTACTTGCCAGTAGGCTTATAAAGCACATCGGTGCTCGTACTGTGACAGATGCGGGTGCGCGTGTGTATAACTAAGAAATACGTACTGTGCCCCGTGACAATTGCCCCCTTCCCACCCACGCTTATGCTTCACCGCAATACTTGTACGTATGCTTCAACGCGAAAATGAGTTTCGGCAACTGGCATTATCGGCGCGTCGTGCTTTCCGAGCTTCGAAGCCATTGGTGAGGATTACAAAGGCGGAGCCGGCGCCATTCTCAGTGCAGTGCCCTTCCACTCTCTGAAGGATAACCAGCACCTGCGGCACTACTATGGCACTACGGCGTCAAAGAAAAGCTATTAGAAATGACTTAAATAAAATATACTATTTTATGATAGGAACAGTAATCTTGACTTGCGTGTATTCGCGTTTAATTACAATTTAGAGGTTATTCTGTAAGCAACAAACAATTCGTTGCGATTAGTTTTGAGCAAATTAACTTTACGTGCCTTCACCAGCCAAACTTAGCCGTGTTAGGCCTACGAGCCATAAAATCGAATTCGGAGTCGGCGGCGTCTAATGAATCAGCCTTCATAACACACGCTAGTTGAGAGAAAGCGATAACCGCAGTCACTTCTCCTAGCTTGCGACCTTCACGCGTTACCACGAATCGATCCCAGTTTGGTGCTAGGTTAGAGCAAAGGCATTGGTTAGAGGGTCGCTTCGAGGGGTGCCGCCATATTTGCTGACGCAAAGCTTTTGGGGCCGCTATTTGGGCTCTCAAATCGCTGAAATAGCGTTCCCAATGCAAAACCCAAACGAAGTTCGCGTCTCGCGCATGCGCATTGGCTTTGACTTCTTTGATTTCTTTGGAACCCCAAAACGCTTGGGGCCCCAAAACGCTTGGGGCCCATATTCTAAAACTCTCTATTAGTACGCCATTCAGAGCATTTAGCGTCGTCTGCTGCTTTGTCGCTGCATGTCACCGGCACTGACAATCCCAGCCATGGGTCGCTCGGAACAGACGCGGAATCGGCGCAGCTTCCACGTGCGACGGCTTCGCGTTTGCCTAGACGCGGAAGGGAAAAACTGCAAACTAAGTATAAGCTCTTACATTGAGTGGTGTGTTTTGTCTTATTTAACCGTTGCCAATAAGCTGTTTATATATAGCGTGGATGAAAACGCGGGACTCCTTTCAAAAGTATTGATGCCTTTGACAAAATTGCTTGTTGACAGTAGCAGGTTTATTGTTTCCTGTTCCTGCTATGTGTCATTCTTTATATATTCTCTTTACAGCAATGTAATTTGCTGTGCTTTTGTAGTTGTTATTGTTGTTGTGTCTTTGTTCTGCCCCTCCTGCTAGGACCCGTTTAGGTTCTGCCGTATGCCGTAAATACAAAAAAAAAAAAAAAAAAAAAAATTAAAGCGCTCTCACTTGTGCCCGCTTTGCCTCCGTAGCTTTCCCTTCACAGAAAGTTGTGCGCGAGTATAAGTGCACAGTGCAGGCGAATCGATAGCCCTTCGCTTGGCCTTGCGATGGATTTAAAGACAAGTTGAATTTCAACGATGGTTTGATTCATATTATATATTTTTATGGTGATTTACACGAACCGCATTCTCAATCTGCTAGCTGCGCAGGAATTAGCCACTTCCGGCTGTCTTCCTCGGTAAAAGGGGGTTTGTTGGCCTCGGCGTCAAGCCGATCAAGCTTTGAACGTAATGTCGCTCCGGTAATTTCCTGTCGAACCCTGGCACATCAATAGGAAGGAAGCGCTCACAGCAATGACTCGTTGTCACCCAATTTACTTTGCGCCCTAAAGGGTGTAAACATGGATTGTTTGCCCAGTCGCGTAGTTCACTTTCGCTGGAATTGTTGCTCTTCCCTTTTCTAGATGTATTTTTGTTGTATTCCTGTACAAAGCTGCGTCATCAACACCATCGAAACTAGTCTTGACGGTGCTTAATCAAGTTTTTTTTTTTAAATGCCTTGCTACAAGATATCGCTCGTATTTTCTACTCTCAAATTTTACGCTTTTGAGTTATGAAGGTGCTGCCATCATACGACATAAGTATAAAACACCACCTGCCGCTCATGGCCTCTGAGATCGAGAAGATTGATGCTGTACATACCATCGCTAATCTAGTAGCGTTAGTACATACCACCGTTGTACATACCACCGTACATACTTCCCAAAACGAAAAGTGGGTTGAGTGGGTAGTGCCCAAATCGAGCGTCGACTTTCTAGGAGTAATTGCAGGCAATCTCAAAGGCCAAGCTTTCGTCCACTACAAGAGGCGACCGTTATTACAGGAACCGAAAATACGTCATTGCCGGCACGTTTTGGACCGCTTAGGATTGAGTCTTGAGCCGGTATCGCTAGATGGCAGCACTTGTACTGATGGTCTCCACAAGCGGGAAATGTGAACGTGTAATGGTGGGAAAAAAGGACTGCATTAGAGGAGGTTGACTTGCGAGGGCTAATGTTGGTGGCTAGTTGGTCGGCCGTTCCTCTTTGTAATGGCGCAACCTACTGTTTCGGTTCTGCCATGAAATTGGGCGGTGGAAGGGGTAAAGTGACTGATTTGCATGTCGTGGCGCTCACCCACACTTCTGCATGTTTCGCCATGCTCTGAGGCAATACATATGGTTTCGTCTTGACGCTGATACTATCACACGATACACTACATAAAATATATACCTTAAGCCACATGGAAATACCGTTTTAAAAAGAGACCCATACGCTCGCATGTTCGCGCATCAATCAACCAACAAAATCGGAGACATAGCTAGTATCAATCTCGGAGGCCAAAAAACCAAAAGTGAGAGCCGCGGTGCTCGAATTTAAGTTTTATACAGAAGATACCGCTGCAAGTCGGGGAGGGATGCATTTCTGTGCTGGCAGATAGTAAGCTGTGTTTTCACTTCGTTACCGCAGATAGGTTGTAACCTTGGAGATGACCTTGCTCAGGGTTCATCACGCTCAAGGACGGTCATCTTGCTACTTGTAACTGGGTTAGTTGAATCATTATTGTTATTGGTGTAGTACAAGCCGAAACAATATGAAGTGACCTTGGGCGCTATAACGTAAAACTATTCCAAACTTTTCTATTCCAATTCTGCTATCAGCCCTCCACGATTGGTCAAAAACTTTTTCGACCACCCCCACTACACTTGTCTCTCACGCGACGTCACGAAAACCGCGATACCTCCCCATCTGATATAATGTGTACACACTGATTATGCATGATTTGACAGAAAAAAGAAAAGCAGTTATTTCTGATTCGACCCCTTTTCGCCAATAGCCCTCGGCTATTGGTAAAAAGTTTTCGGGCTGCAGCCACTTCACCTGCCTGTCACGCGACGTCACAAAACCGCACAAACTAGCCGCGTCAAAGTGACGTGTACGTGATAAAGATGCATTAATATGTCGAACAAAACTGAATTTCCTTCTGAATAGCCGCAGGCCGCCCCGTTCCGAAAGGAATAAAAGATGGCTGCCGCCGATCGCTGAGACGCTGGCTACTCGCACCTGCCGGAGAGCATGGGTGTATTTGCGTATAATAAAAGTTCTTGCGTGGCCGTGTAACGTTTTCGAGCACTTTCGGTACGCTTACCACCTCATTCTGCCAACTCTTCTTTGCTGAGGGTCAGTTTTAGCGTCATTCTTAAGCTTCCGTTGCATGCCACCGCGATGTTCGACCAGCCACCTTAAGCTAAGAAGGGAAAGCCGACCAATCGCAGACGCCGGCACCACCCTCTTCATCCGGTTATCGATTTTCAGTGCACTGGCTCTGCCCCAGCGAATCCCTCCCCACTTGAGCGTTCTCCTCGCCTCTTGTCAGCCAATTAGATACGACAAGCCGCTCAGTGTAGGCAATGTTATTCGTTTTTCAAGCAAACAAAAGTGACCTCTTATGAACGAGGAGAGCGTTTGATTGGTCTGTTCAAACAACCCTGCGGGTAACCGCCCGGTGCTTGCGTCGGTGGTTACGCAAATTTGACGTCAGGAGATTGGAATAGAAACATATTGGAATAGTTTTACATTATAGGGCCCCTTCTTTTCTGTCCTCTTCTTACTTCATGATGTTTAGCGTCCTATTGCAGCAATATGATAGCCATCAGCGGCGAATCCTTATTGTTCAACAATACGTTTGGTGACAAGTGATCTTGCGGTCTTCTTCATTCCAAGGACGTGCGCACTCACTCACTCACTCACTCACTCACTCACTCACTCACTCACTCACTCACTCACTCACTCACTCACTCACTCACTCACTCACTCACTCACTCACTCACTCACTCACTCACTCACTCACTCACTCACTCACTCACTCACATACACACGCGTACGTAACCCGTGAATGGGTTCGGCGGCATCTCTCTGAAGCATTAATGCTACACGTGCAAGAAAAAACGCAAGCAGGCAACAAGGCTCGTAATTACGCGTACTCGCCTCAGTATGGTCCTGACGTTCTTGCATTTAAAAGGAAGGGGCTCAGGGATAGATCACTATATATGCAGAAGCATCCTGAGCTGGAATATATACTCGTTAAAGAGGGAAGTTCTAACAGAAGCAACAGGAAGCGCTGTGTCGTCGACGCGCACTTTCACGGAGACAGCGCCGAGGAAGCGGTTTAGGGTCGTGATTACGATTAATGACTGTTCCAAGTTTGTAGGAAACCTCGACGACAGCCCCAGGAAGAATGGTCTTCGCTCTGGGCGACGGGTCCTACCCCCTGCGCCATATGACTGCTGCGGCTTGCTGTGCTTAGCATGCCTATCGGGCAGCTAGGCTATTGAGCAGCCCATCTTATTTTCCGCACATCACTTAATGACCTCACCTTTGCTGGCCGCAGTCAAGGAAGGCGAATTTGTAGTCGTGCGAGCCCTTATCGAGGTGAATTTAGTAAACGCGAATATTTCTTTAGGAAATAATATTTATATATAATAATATTTTCTTGGGGTTGTAAGAAGAAATGAAGATAGCCGCACTGCTAAAAATTATAAAGCGTGCGGAGAATTACGGGATGAGCCTTTTCTACTCTGCTGAGGCGCACAAGGACGAGATGCTTTTGCGGGAAATTGTCACGGAACACGGCTTGTGGGAAGGCGCGCTTTCGAGGTACTTTCAGAAGCACTTGCGCGTACAGCAGTTTGACGGCCCTTACCTGTAGTCCATAGTTCAATAGAAGTAACTGAATTCTTTGCGAGTATAGAGAAGGAGAATTGGACGTTTTTCTTAATTTTATACTATCTGTTGACGCGGTCACCTCCTCTTACTCGATACAAAAACCTGATCTCCTCAGAGCTGTCAAATATATATATATATATATATATGGCTGAGGAAATCACGCTGGCCTCGGTAGTAAAATGAAGAAAAAGAGTACGACGTACGTTGAATAAGGACAGCATATTTGACTGACGTTTCGGCTGGTGGACCAGCCTTTGTCAAAGTAACATGTACATGCATTTGGGCTTCCTTATAAACCCACGATACATCAGATGAAGTTGTGCGCAGTAATAACAAGAAAAAAAACAACATAAATATAGCGATATCACTGGCGATAGCGATACCACACACGTGGCGCACAGTGCAGAAACGAATTGTTCATTTACTCAATATTTCAATGTAAACCACTTGAAATAAACAATAAAAAAATAATACAAGAGAAAGAAACGTGGAGATAATAAGGCACCGCGCGATAGTACATTCAGAGTGCAGGTGAAGCGCACTGCTCAGTAGTCGTCATAGCGAGCAGGATGAATGAGCAGGGCTTTTATTGGCATGCGTACGGTGGAATACAGTGTCGTGTGCAGACTATGGACATTATGGGACACAGAATTGACGCATCAGCAAAAAAAAAAAAAAGAGACAATAACAATAGAGGGTTCTTGAAAGAAAGCTGCGTTTCATAGCATACATAAGGCGTCACGGCTAATGTCAAGGATGCTTAGTAGGCTCGCTGGTTAGTGTGCCTGTGCTTTCGTTAATGCCAAATGACACCTATAGGTGTTAAACCTATAGATTAGGTAAGACCCGCGGACTTCGCGATCGTGATGGGAATGAAAGCCTGATTCAAGTATAGTGGCCCTGAGTTTTTTGAAAGAATGCCCTGGTAAGCGAATATGTCTTGATAATGGTAGGTTAGGAAGAGTATTGGCATGCGATCTATGGTTATTAAAGCGTATTCGAAACGAGGTTTCTATTTGGCCAACATACTGTTTTCTGCAAACTGTGCACTCCAGCATGTATACAACATTCGAGGTATCGCAATTAGAAGATCCGCGAAGTTTTAGGGTAAAGTCTGAGGACGTACTAATCACTCTCTCTGTGGTTTGCACGTGCACACACACCTTGCAACGCGCTTTGTTGCATGGGGCGCAGCCAGACGTCTTGTTGTGCTCGTTTAATCTTGATGATGTTAACATATCGCGGAGGTTCTTACACCGTCGGTGCACGACGCGAGGCGGTTCGGGAAAAATATCGAGATGTTCACTTTGGGAAAGGATACCGTGATGGCTTTTCAATACAGAAAAGACATTTGGCGCTGATGCCGAGAATGTTAGTACAAGATTGGTGCTGTTACGTTTTTCGGGTAACCGGTTTTCGCTAAGAATATCGGCTCTGTTTAATTGATCTGCTCGGCATATGGCGTCGTCAATTATCTTTCTTTCTTTCTTTCTTTCTTTCTTTCTTTCTTTCTTTCTTTCTTTCTTTCTTTCTTTCTTTCTTTCTTTCTTTCTTTCTTTCTTTCTTAAGTGGGACAGAGGTTGGAGGCCTTCTAGCTTATTACGCCTGCCTAGCTGACGAAGCTACTTTAGTTTTGATGTGACGCTCGTGTCAAGATACGGACATGACTTTAGCCTCTTTATCAGTGTCCGTAGACGCGCGCAAGAAATTAAAGAAGAAAGCCTGAAGCGGGAGTAGAACTGGTGCATGCAGAAACAAGAAAGCAAAACCGAAAAATAAGAGGGCGATCCGACGCCTTAGCTACGAATAGCGGACAGGATTAACGAGGGCATTTAGAAGACTGTCCATAGGGGATTTGCGTACTGCCTGAGATGGGCGTCGGTGAAAAATCGCCCTGAGATTCGTATGTGTCAGTGTTCAGGATAGGAAGCGGTAATTGCTTAATTAAACCCCTTCCGGTCCTCTACCGTCGAAGCGATGCCCTTGAAGGCGTCACCTGAAGCGCTCATAACGTCCGTCATTTGCCACGTTTTAACTTTTTTATATGTTGTCAATCGTGATTAATTAGGGTGATTTCTGGTGCGCGACTGATGAACGCTTTCAATAAACCTTGATAATCGGAGGGAATTTGAGGGTGCCAAAACTAAATATAAGGATTGTAACCTTGCTGACAGCTGCAAAATAGGAAAAAAAAACAAGAAAAGAAGAATCGTCTTATGTGTTTCGATGCAATGCAAAACGTAAACGCATGCGAGAGTACGAAGGCGGGCCATAGTTAGTCGAGCAACATTCTGAAAAACTAAAAAAAAAACGCCGTTGTTGTTTCGTCTTCATGTCACTCTGTTGCTTGCGCCGTGTTATCAGAACGTTTTCATAAGAGAGAGAGAGAGTGTGTGAGTGTGTGTTGTGTGAGCAACGTAGAACAAAGAACGTTGTTTGCACGACATCGTAATAACCACGAGAACAAAAACGCGGATATCGATGAAACACAGACGTCCGTTGTCGTGTACATCCGTGCTACCACGTCTTCATGTTTTCGTTTTACTTGGTGGAGTTATTACGACGTGCGAGCAAAGTCACGACTATATACGGGCCGGATGACGTGAAAAGATGTTACGGCACGCATTTTCAGAAATCCTTTGCAACAGCTCTGTCATGTTCAACACGAGGGAAAACTGGGTTGTCGGTACTGGATGCGTAAGCGGGATCAGAAAATGGTGCGGCAGATTGCAGCACATTTTTTCGCGGCAACTTGCCAAAGAATGTTTGGGAGTGCGAAGACAAGTAGTAAAGGATGGCAAGAAAGCTAGTTCAATCAAATGAAACTCTCAGGGCTGCTTTCTTTCTGTAAACGCTAACAGAGAGAAAAGCCAGACACGGGAAGGAATGGTAGCATGCTTACCGAGTTTGATTTGTAATTAATTATATGTCAAGTTGACGATTTTGATATAACTAATATAGTCGACAATAAGAGCGTTTCATAAAGTTATGTTTCTTTGACAAAGGGATGAACGGTAGTCAGTCAGAGAAACAGAATTTGGGAGCCACGGGAAGGGAAGCGCTGTCAAGAATGGCGGAGAATTAGATTAGCTGGAGTGATGAGATGAGATGAAATTGGCAGCCATATAAGGTGCATTCGTTTCACGCAGAGCAGGGGCAATTGTAAATGCATGTAAAAGTCGCCTCTGTGCTGGCAGTAGGCAACTCACCCCTACTCTATTTGGTTAAAACCGGTCTTCGCAAAGCACATGCTGCAAGCTTTGAAGTCGATTGATCCCGTTAGGCTTGAACGATCTCCTTTAAGTTGATTCTCGAGTGCACGTGCTTGAAAAGACACAAGAAAGCACCCGAATTTGCTCGACCAGGGCAAGCCGCCATTGTACGGACAGACACAATTTATATTCGACCTAATGCCTCTGGGTGGAGGCGGCAGCACCGTAATTCGCCACCAGTCACACTGACGTTCGCCTCTGATATGGCGGCTGACGTAAGCAAAGAGATCTCTGGAAGAGACAACGTGTTCCCCAGTTACGCCGGAGTGCGCGATAACTACCTATTGTTTGGTTTATCTGGGTGTAATTGGGCAAATTCTGGTAATTATATTATCGGTGGCTTTTCCACGAACAATGATTTGTTAAACGAATAAATGAGGTTAACGCTACGGATATCGTCTTTCACCGCTCTCTTTCGCTTTGATGACGAGACTCTTTATTCCGCGTCGTGCTTCTTATTTTCCACCTGCAGTACTACTCCGCGGCTGTCTGAACGGATCTCACTTTTTTTTTTAGCTTTAAACGACTGTCTTTCAGCAACCTCCAAATGTCTCCTCATAGTTCGCGGCGTTTCTTTTAAATGGTATCTATATCCTGTGTCACCTCAAACAGAATTTTACGGGAAGAACTTAGTTTATTGCTCTCAATCAACCCATATATGGTTTCCGGGTTGGGCCTGTTGCCAGATCCTGAAGCAGAATTGTGAGTTTGCCAGGCTGTGGCTATTAACGCGCCGATACGGTACCTATCTCGATCCGGGCAATAGAAATGGCGAAAGGACCGGACGTTCTTTCTTCCTTTCTTTCTTTCTGAGCGCAAGAAATAGCGATTCACAACGACCTTATTCTATTGAAGCGATCGATAGTCTCTTGGAATGCATCTGATCGGAAAGGTGAAAGAATTGCCCGAGATAATTCTCAGGAATCGCCACTGAGGACACTATAGTAAATGGTCTGTGCCCTGGCGAACATTCTATCACGAAGAATTTCATTAGAAGCGTCTGATGACCTTAGGAAGACTTTAGGAGAAAGCACTTAAAAATACTATAAATGTGGTTTCAACTGATCTGGTTTGGATTGGGCTTCAGAGGTAGTAACATTGCTGGATGCGTCAAATCCCTTAAACACGACGGACAAAAACTAGAACGATGGTTTGAAGTTTGTATTTGAAGCAAATTATAGATAAATAATTAGTAAAGTAAATGTCGATTTAGGTTAAGGTAAGTTCGCATAGAAATGCTAACATTTACAGTTGGGCAATAGTCAAGAGGCGTCCGTACGTTTGTCTTGCTGTTATTATGGCTTTACACTAAACATTGCGCAGTTCTCAAATCTGTGTGCTGAGACACCTTGATCTATTTCTCCATACGAGATATATATCCTTCAGGATCAGGAGATGACAAACTGAGTGCTCAAATATATAGGTGAAGCGAGTATTGCACTGGCTTTACATCGGGTGTTCTATAGTTCTTCTAAACTTACTGTCACAACTATACTCACTATAAGAAGGCGGAGGTGCGCGTAAAGTGGAAGAAAGGGACAATATATGTGAGACGGCGCAATATTGGAACTTTTTGGCATGAGATTAAAATGCCGGGTGGCACGGACTATTGCGAAAACTCTCATGGAAAAGAGGATATCGCGCAAAGTTTTCACTTTCTGTCTCGGAACTTATCACGCAAGCGACATAGCACGAAAATGTGCATATAGTTTCCAATCACTGCTTTTTTCCCAGCTCGTCATTGCTGCATCTTCTCCAAAGGCTGGAAGCGCTTAAGGCACGAAAACAAGAAGAACAATGAGAAGAGGAAGATGAAGAAAGGCTTGCTTGGCGGTTTCTGTCTTCTTAATTTTTTCTTTTTCATTTGCATGTCTGAGCAACCATAGGAAAGGACTGGATTGCATTCCTAATCTCGGCTTCTGCGATCTGACGGCTGCGGACTGTCTCGGCAGGTCGAGTCTCGAAAGTTCTCGACTTTTATATTGTCTCCGAGCTCCTGGTATCCGAAAGGAATAAGCGTTCGATTTCCAAAGGCGTGATTAATGTTCGTGGACGAACGCGGAGAAAGGCGGCCATTCATCTACCCGTTCTTACGCTGCCGCCAATGGATGTGACAGTTCTTTCCGAGGAAAGCGGCTTTTATTCCGCGCTAAATGAGGCAACGCTGATCCTTCGCGCGCGAATTTTTTCGTGCTTGTGTTTTGGTGCAGTCGCTCGCACGCTGTCTTCTCTCGAGCACGACCGAACGGAAAAGTGCGAAGCGACGCTATAAGCCTTAATCGTTTTTGTTATCGTCTGAGAGTGATTAGGGACGCAACGGTAGTTTGATAAAGCCCGCTACGACGAGGCGCTCGTTTTGCGAATTTACGGCGTTCGCCTCATTGCCTGCAGGTCTTCCGTCTTTCGGGGCGTTGCATGATATAACTTGGAAAACCGTTCAATTCAATGCCCGTTTCGCCAAGTGCCGGACCTTGTAACTACAACGCGAACAGTTTGTTGCTGGTTACGCTCTCATAACTGCAGTCAACGTGGCCCGAAATACGTAAGACTAAACATTTTACTCTACTGGAAAGGGGTCTGGTATAGTGCGTGTTGGATATATAGCGGCGGTAAATCCCGCATGATACGTGCGCCTGGCCAGTACAATATATAGTATTGTTTTTTCGTTACTACGCCTTCAAATTGTTGGCAGTTTTATTTTGTACGTGTAGCCTTCACTACTTATTAAGCGTGAGTTTTTATGAAGAGAAGTTCGAACTGTCATTCGCTCGTCATGAACGGCCTCATCGTCCAGAACGCTCAACTAGCTCGAAAATGCACACACTTTATGTGCTCGCGTGCGTTGCTTTCGATTACGAGACGCTCCGTTGAGGGGAAATCGTTAGCCATTGGTGGCCCTTGGTACGATGACTGCGACAAAAGCGGTCTTGCTTTACGCAAATCGAGAATGACTGCGGCTAGTCTGACTGCAGCGTGTAAAGTCACTCGGCGGATCGGAGTTCCTGTAGGCGCCATTGCCCTCTGGGAGGACGGTTTGAACTCTATAGCGTGTCTGAGACCGCAATTAAGCGGCACTTTAAACTAGAAAAGAGACATAGTGAGAAAAGGAGCTAAAAGGAGAGATTAAACGACGTTATATCTTGTATTGCTCAGTCCCTATACGAAGCCCGCTACTGGCATGCTGTGCGCGATCCGTGGTCATACTTTGCACTCCGTACACGCAAGTTGAGTGCGAACCTCCGTTATCCACCCCTATAGCGACGGGTAGCCCTGAAAGCGTATCCATTTGCTCTAAATAACCACCCCCCTCTCTATCTGTGTGGGCGTCCAATACAAACAGACTGTGCGAGATTTGTAAACGTAGGACCTAACAAGTGGGGGTCGCTCGCACCGGAGCCTTAATGAACAGTTTACCTGGCATTACAATCCTTACCGGTGACGTTTATCGATGCTCAGAGTCGACAAAAGCATTCGCAGAGAACCGAGACGTCAAGGTTTGACCTCGAGAATAACTTTAACTCGAGATACAGTATTCTTAACACCCTTTGTCCTAACAAAATTGAAATGGAAGAATAGGACAACGCCCGTGGCCTTTCTCTTCGTCCTGCAACCGCCATGGCGTACGACACAGGGTTCCTTACATGTTGCCCTATATATGACGAACACGGTGCCTTCTCGTTTATATCCTCTTATGTTTATTACGTAGAGGCGTCGACACTCAAACGACTTCGCGGTCTGTTCTCATGCCTTGCAGTCCTCATCGTTCTTGACCTCGCGCTGGTCGTCGTGCATTTATTTATGAGCGCCGCACGGAGACAGTCGACTCTTTTCATCGCCCATTCCAAGCAGCTGTCGCGGAGAGAATGATCCCTGCGCTTGCCGCCATGTTTTTTTCCGGAGGCGCACCATTACGCTCTCCTAGCTTTCTGCTTCATTTCGGCTGGCGTGTTCCGCAGGCGTGCATTTTACATCCCGGGGATCCAATTCGGATTTTCTCTGTTGCCTCATTATTCTATTCCTTGTATTTCCATGATAAAGAGATGAATTGGGGCGAATGGGACGACCTTGCTGGCCGTCCGCTCTTTGAATTCCTTGAGAATTTTGTTCTTTTTTTTTTTTCATGGCGCTCTTTGCTTTTCTGTAATGCCTAACTGAGCTCACAATTGAAGCAGCGAGAAACAATGCATGCTAGAAGAACGCGTCTAGTTGGTTACGTGTAGATGTATGCATTGTCCAGGCAAAGGGTCGCCACTGGAAAAGAACTGGAAGGTGCCAGGTTGAAGCGGGACACTCGGAGGTACGGCCCGTTTCGTGTCGTTCTGTAAAGGTATTACAGCGACGATTGGTGTATAGGTCACCGTAAGTGTGCATCAGACTTTTGGGGCATCATTCGTGGGCGTCATAACCATTTTTATCATCGTCATCATCAAGTTGCCTTGGCAGAAGTGGTCGCCACAGAAGAACACTGTATGGTCGCGGAAACGGCGGCGATTGACGATGACCGCGCGACGAAGACAAGTGTGAAGATGACACAACAGTTCACGTCTCGCGGACAGAAGAGTTGACAAATCAAGCCATCCTTATGCTCATTAAAGAAGTTTTTTTTCTCTTCTCTCTCTCTCTCTCTCTCTCATCTTCATCCCCGTGTACAGTGTTGTTGTAGTGCCACGTCGTCAGTATAGCCGTCGTCGTTGCAGCATCCGTTGTCGTTGTCTTTTCTCTCGGGTCACGTACTCACAACTGATTTTGAAGGCGTACTCGCATCGTTTCTATTCCAAGTGCTCGCGCAATACGCTAAAAAATAAAGTAATTATGCAAACTTTCAGATGCATCTTTGTGGTCACCTTAAGATAGTCCCCATTTGACTCGATACACTGATTCCATCTCTTATGTTGCTGCAAGCACATGTGGAAATTATTTTCTGTGAAGCAGCTTGCGCAGCGATTTTCTTCGTTTTTGAATTGTCGTCCCCTAAATACCATCATCGGAGCACTAGCTTGCATGTCAGAAAAAAAAAAAAAAAGAAAAAAAAAGTCGCAGGGGACTTAATCTGGTGAGTACGGAGGGCGTTCCAGCACAGTGATGAGACTGCGTGCCACAAACTCACGCCGTATCAATGCAGAGTGCGCAGGGGCATCATCGTATGTACATAATCCAGCGCAGATTTTCTCAAAATATTTGTTAGCACTCGGCGCACACGATCTCTCAGGTGCTTCAGGACCTCCACGTAGGAAGCTGCATTGATAGTTTGACCTTCAGGTACAATTTGCGGTGCAAAATTCGATGACAGTCAAAAAAGCACGGTCAACATGACTGATTTTTTTCCTTGTTCTTCCGCGATATATTTTTTTGGGCCTTCGCTCGTCTTTCTTTTTCCACTCCTTGCTTTGCGACTTTAGCTCGATGTCGCATCCGTAAATTTAATTTTCGTCGCCGGTGATGACTTTTTGAAAGAATTCCTCGCTGTCGTCTGAAGTTTTCCATTCAACGGAACGTTCTTCCCGTCGCAACTTTTGCTGAAAGGTCAGCAGTTTCGGAACAAGCTTGACGCAAGCCTTTTTTTACAGCGAAAGCTGTACATGACTAACACAACAGATAGATGCAATGTGTGTGGCACCAGAGCCACGCTACAACACGTGCTATGGGAATGCCAGGAACTAATACAGGACAATGCGAGCGCAGCCTCCATCGACAGCCTCCAGGCGAGATGGCAGGCCGCGCTGCTCAGCTCGAACCTAGAAGACCAACTCTGGGCAGTCTAGCGGGCCACGGAAGCCGCCGAGAGCCAATAACTCTTGGCCGCAACCTCGGCGGGTGCCCCAGCCCACTCACTCGCCGGACGCGAATCGTTCTGATTCGAAATAAAGTTCCTCACTCACTCACTCACTCACTCACTCACTCACTCACTCACTCACTCACTCACTCACTCACTCACTCACTCGCTCGCTCGCTCGCTCGCTCCGGCAACAGAAAAAAAAGTCACCATGTGGGCCAATCCTTGTGATGTGCACAAAAGGCTCAAGCTCAATGGCACATACCCCTGTGGACTCGGGAACCTGTAACGCGCCCTTGAACTATTCTTGTCACACGTGGGACCCAAAGATCTAGTGGGTTAGAAAGAATGATACCACATCTGTGATCATCAAAGGAGACTTCAACGTGGACATTTCTAAGCCAGAGAAGAAATGGCTCATGCAATACATATTGGAAGAGTTTGGCCTGCAATGTTACTTTAACCTCATGATACCTACCACGCATTACCGAGTGTGCATTGATTTGATTCTAGCCAAAAACCTCTCTAGTGTGGCAGTCGAACCACTGGATGTATATCACAGTGATCATAAAGCAATCTTGACTACTCTGACAAAATAAAAAGGTCTCAATCGAACATCAATCACTGTCTTTACTAAATCATCCATTCAAACACATCAATTCCCATCAACAGACACTTCAAACAAATGACAGCGAAAGCTAACGACAGTCAAAGCTCTCAAACGAAGAGCAAAGTGCTTTCGCTGCCATTACATCTTCACAGAATGGAATGGTTGTCATTTTTTTTTTATTTCAAGATTTTCAGTCCGAACCTGGTGAAAAGATTACGTTTACAAGCCCAACTGCTTATGTCTAACACGCACTCGGCGGTCACTGGGCACCAGATGACGCACACACTCGATCTTCGCGCTAGGTGGAGTAAGTTCTGGATCTTGGCAACGTCCTTGGGTTCCTCACGGCCTTCCCGAAAATGCTGGAACCACTTGAGCGCTGTTTTTTTTTCTTGAGCGCATCCTTTGCAGACATTTTCTAACATTTTAGAAATTTCTGCATCATTCTTGCCCAATTTTACAAGAAAAAAATGTTACACTGATCATTCGTTTCGTTTCTTGGTCGATCTCCATTTCGACAAAAACTAAAAATGGGTTGCAAAAAAAAAAAAAAGCGCCAGCATAAAATTCTGCCTTTTCATGCAGCAGTCCGGCTCGCACTAGAGGTCAGCCGGGTCCTTCCGAATGGAGAGAGCGGAGCCGCTGCACCCTCTCCCACTTTATTGCTGACTCACTGTTTGAACTTCTCGTATGTTAGCGGAACCGTATCTAAGAGTGACCTTAATTTGCTAACTTGCTACCCTTTCAGTTCTTTCAGCAACGATTATTGCATTAAAAATTGTCGCGCATACTTATCTTTAAGGTCAGGTCGGGTTCTGTTCTGTTCGCCAATTCACGGTACACTCGGAATACTAGAGCGTACCGTAGTGCTATTGAGAGGGAAGGTATTAGAGGCTACGAACACTGTAACCCACTAGCACGCGCCAGTGGCTAGCTGAGGAAGCGACGAAGCATCCATACGTTTGGCTTGCGATACCAAAAGGCGCGTGGCGCGCGACGCCCGATGTCAGAAGCTATACGCGTGCTTTAGTCTGAGTCCGCCAGGCGGCCTTTAGATCTCGTGGCAGATAGCTGTTCTCCTCTCAATTTGATGCAGGCATTAAAAGTTGCTACATTAGATCGTAGATATTAGGCGTGTTAAACCGAGCAGGGTTCACTTCGTGGTAGAGGCGTAGGAAGGCAGATCTCGTGAGCAGCACGTGTCACATGAATGAGCGACTGGGTTACGATCCTCATCGGCGGAAACAAAGTGGGACAGCTTCACTGTTCTTTGGTCAAAGATACCGCGAAGTCGCATAGGTCTGCCAAAGGCTCACTCACACTAGGCCGTCCCGACAACGATTTCGGTCTGCCGACTGTCGGCAACAGCGTTTTTTACCTTTGTCTCGGCGCCTCTCTCACAGGGTACCGACGCCGACAATCTGCCCACAGTGGGCGGAGAGCTCGGCGTCGGTACAGTGTGACGGAGGCGCCGACACAAAGGTAAAAAACGCGGTCGCCGACGGTCGGCAGACCGAAATCGGTGTCGGGACGGCCTAGTGTGAGTGAGCCTTAGGAGTTTATCGCGACAAGAGCTTCTAAGATTCGAAGAAGATGACGACAGCGCTCAATGTCTTCGCGGTGTTTCGCCCGCGCTTTCTCTCTCTTTCGCCTGCGAGGTCACTCTGTTCAAGCTGCAGTAACTCTAAAGCGAAGCTTTTTTTTTTTTTACCTACTTTGCGGGTTTGGCTTGGCTGCCTGCTGGATATGTATTGACATGTACGTGCACTTATTTATCATTTTCTCGGGGACTACATTTCCCCCCCTAAGAATTTCAGTTATAGCTGAGCGCAAGACGCACCTGCACAATTTGGAACTTACTCGAGTGTTATCGTTGATTTTATCTGTTGTGTATGTACTCGCCGAACCTTGTACAATCAGATTGTATGCGCGACGCAAATTGTGTAGTACTTATGAAGAGTGGCAGATTGGGCGAGTTGGTGGTTTTCCATAATGTTTAAAAACAGCGCTAATGACGCAGGACACAGCAAGGAGGATGGGACACACACGGAGCTCACAACTGCGTTTATTGGAAAGTCTTGTTTGCTTTTTTACTCCTGACACCGAGCGTGCGCGCATGCTGTATGTCAATAAAATCACTTGTCATTCCCAAAACATTGCCTCGTGGTCGCGAGTGGGATTAACACCGTTGTTCACCCCTGTTCAACAAGCCCATTTTTTTCGAAGATAAAGCTAAGGAAGGCTAACACAGCGACTACCTGTTCTCGTTATGTGAAATGCTTCCGCCACTTGTACTGCTATCATTGTACACATACAGGATTCTTGTTTCACCCAAGAAGGGTTTACAGTCGCGTTCGAAACAGTGCTTTGCCAGGTTTGTATATTTTTTGTCTTAAGAATTCTGGTGCTCAGATAGCCTCACATTAATGCATCGGCCTGTCTGCCCAATGTATGTAAGGCCTCAGGACAAAGGGTACAAAGGGGACAAGGGGACATTTGGTAGATAACTGCAATCTTACAGGGAACGGGCTTTTTTCCATGGCTTATTTTACAGCCTGTGTTCCTTCCTGTTCCTTCTCTTCTTCTTTGGACAACTGCCCATACCTTACCAACTTTATTAGGAGCTGAAAAGAAAACTTTGACGCCATACCTGGCCTTTGCCTTTTTAAAATATGTGTGCGAGAGAATGAAAGTAGGGCATCACCGCTACTTTCTTTTTACCCATTTCAACCGGACTTCTAACCTGCTCCAAGTTGCGTTTGGAGGGCTTTAACTTCGTGAGGATTTTACCTGCACATGAGACAAGGACCGAGTCCTTGAAACCGGCCTCCCTGCATCGATGTACGTGTGCATCAAGATTACTGCTCATCTTATGACGACAAGACTTCTTGACTGCCATACCCATGCAGCTGGCAACTATTCCATTTTTTACAAGTCTTTAGTGGCATGACTTGTAGTTCAACAGGGGCTTCTCGCTCCTAAAGGAGTACTGCCAATACAGACAGTCTTGTTCGAAGCTTAGCTTTAAATCTAAGTATTGCAGTATGCTATGTTTTGGCACTTCATGCGTGAGTTTGAGGCTGGAACCACTTTGCTTAAAAATATCAAGAGCACGGGGCCCACTTTTAGGCTCGAGGGATTCGACAAACGCAAGAAAATAATCTACGTACCTAAATATACGTATAAAATCATCGGCCATGTCTCTCTCCACTTTTTTGTCAACGCGGCTAGAAAAAATGTTACTTAAAACTGGGGCTACTTTTGTAGCCATACACACACCAGACATTTGCATGAATGTTTGGCTTTCCCAGACAACGCATGTATTGTTGAGGTTGAAAGACAGGAGTTGTAGAAGGATCCAGCGTTAATGCCTGATTCACTTTGCAATACACTCTCATCAACACAAAATTTTGCTTATGCGCAATGATAGCAGTACAAGAGAAGTGACGGAAGCATTTCAGATAACGAGAAAAGGTAGTGACTGTGTTGTAGTCAGCCTTCCGTACCCTTATCTTCTAAAGAAATGGGCTGTTCAACTGGGGTCAACGGTGTTCATCTCACCCGCGACCACGAGGCAATGTTTTGGAAATGAGAAGTGCTTTTATTGACATCGAGCATGCGAGCATTTGATGTAAGGCTTCAAAAAGCAAACGGGTATTTCCAATAAACGCAGTTGTAAGCCAGCGCCATGTGTGTCCCATCCTCTATTCTGTTGTCTGGTGTCGTTAACGCTGTTCTTAAACATTGCGTAGTACTTCCAGGAAGGCACCCGTGCACCAGCGATTACCTTGGAACCATCGATGAGCCATGTATAGAAGCTGACGCGCTTTACTTGGTGATAGGTTCCGACGATCACCGAATGCCTTCGCCGCTATCGTTGTGTTTTGAATGTACACTCTTAGACAAATGTACAGTACACCCTTTGGGGTGTATATTTGCCACAAAACGATAATCGTTATCTGTCTTG
Source organism: Dermacentor andersoni (assembly GCF_023375885.2). Lineage (NCBI taxonomy): Eukaryota > Metazoa > Arthropoda > Arachnida > Ixodida > Ixodidae > Dermacentor > Dermacentor andersoni. The sequence continues at coordinate 37,680,650 of NC_092817.1, forward strand.
CCCGCATTTCCTTTCTTTAACGCTGCGAGTCACGAACGAGATGCATGATCATGCATGAACGAGATGCATATCAGCATGACAAAGCATTCTCGGCTGGAAAGTAACGAGCGCAGCGTTTACAAGAAAGGAAAGGCGGGCAAGACAGATGACGATTATCGTTGTGGGACAAGCCCCAAGGTGCGAAAACTTTTTAAGAATGTTTTTTCAATAAAGGGTTATTCTTGATTCACAGTTCTTGCTACTGTGTTCTTCGCCGTCACTACAACGTGACCACAAAGGTTATATGAAAGCGCCCACGCAGTGATTTACATAACTGTTTCACAGCCGACCAAGTATGCGCACCTCCGCTCTGCGCAATAAAGAAACAACTTCCCAAATAAAACATTAGCCGACGTCAGCTCACAGATATCTCTCAAGCATATCGATTTGTTTCTGGAATAGTGGATTATGTTTGGATTTACTTGATTTACTTTGATTTAGCCACTCAGTATGTGTCACTGGGTGTGTTTCCGTTCATGACCAAATCCTCCGGAATGAGTATGTACCCAGTGTGACTCAAAAGCTACAGATTCCCTAGATGTTGCTTGATGCGTATCTTACTTTTGTGCGTATACCTGTCACTTCCATTCATCTCTCATCAAGCATGCATACATGGCTGCATATACATGGCACACTGTGCATATACCTGATTTGGAGTTGGCATTTCGGCATAGCTTGTGAACGATGCAGTGCATCAACATAACAATTACATGACAATGAAGTTGTGACCTCTGTGGTGGTGAAACCTAATCATTCCATGAGATCACAAGTTGCAGTGGATGAACGTGAACAAAACTGAACGCATCGCCGTTAGTTGTAAAACGTTTATTTAACCGCTTTACTAAAGGTTCACTTCCCATCAATTTAAACACGTACGTTGGATCTGCAATTTTTTTTATATCACGAATGGGAAACACCTCGGCTAATGCTCTATCATGGTGGTGCCAGAGCTAGCGAAGAAGAAAAATAAAAAGAAGAAGTTGCAATTTTACCATTTCAAGTGAATGTTTTTTTTTCTGAATTCAGTAACTGTGTGTACAACTAGAGAAAAATATGAAAGGACTCTGAACCATTCAAATTTTGGCCCACCCTCAATAGTTGGTACGACCCATGTATTGTATACGCATCACCATTAATTTAATTACTACTATCATTATCATAATACCATCATCATCATAATCATCGCCGTCGTCGTCGTAGTCGTCGTCGTCATCGTTATTATCCTGTCGTGACGCTCGTGAGCTCAGATCATGGCACAGGCAGCCGCGCCGCACGCGAGGCAAAGACGACGGTGCACTCCATGCCGGCATCGTGTTCAGTCGAACAACGACCGTTGCGACAAGGGACAGAATGCACTGCCATCGTATCGACGTAGCCCGCAATAGTCCTTGGCAAGACCAACTGGACCTTGAAAGGAAGTGCGACGCGGTGGACGCCGGGCAGAAATGTTGGCTCAGCGCCGACTTGACAGCCTGGAACCAAGTGATGCACAGACTGGCATTCGAGCTCGTCGAGACCAGGCCGGGCAGGTTGCGTCTGAGTTCGATACCGCGCGGCAAAGCGGGAGGCGACACGACGGCCGCCGCCCGACAGGCGTCCTTTCTGGTTTCTCGGCTCCTCGCGCGCCACTGTTGCATCGACGAGTTCGGCGTGACCTGCGCCGTGCCGTGCGGTCGCCCCTTGGAGGAGACGCCCTTCCCGATTCGCTTGCGTCCCCCGTCGGCGCAAGGCGCGAAGCGAAGCATCCGCTGGCTGGAGATCGAGGAGCGCCCCACGGCCGCCCTCGTCGTGCAAGACATCGACGCCATCACCGACCTCGTAACGGTGAGGATCAGTGCGCGCGCGGTCCGAGCCGAGTTCGCCGCCGAAGTCGAGAAATTGCTGCGCCGCAACGCGGGCTCCATCAAGTCGGTGGACATCTCCGACATGAACCGGCTGCCGCGCAACATCATCAGGGCGCTCGAGTGCCTCGTCAAGTGCGAGTCGTTGAGCCTCAGTTCGCTCATGGATTTCGTCAGGGGCCTGCCGGACGTGGAGGCAGTGGCGCAGCTCGTGCGGACTTCCACGGCTTTGAAGGAGCTCACCGTTGACCCTGTCATGGAGACACAGATTTCGGCGACGGCCAAAGCTCTGGAGTGCAGTGCTACGCTGACGAAACTCACTCTGTTTATACCGGACTCGGCCACATTGCCCAAAGGTCTATTCCCTGCGCTGGAAGTGAACACTGTCTTGAAGGAACTCTGGCTTACAGGGTACTGTTGTATTGACGAACAATGTGGCCAGGCTATGGCATCGGCACTGCGAAATAACACTTGTCTTCGAAGCATCCACATTGAGGACGTTCAGATGGACTACTCTAGCATGGCGGAGTGGCCAGATGCTCTATCGAAGAATAGCGCACTGGAATGCTTTCAGTTGTCAAGTGAGCAACTGCCTCTGAGTGGAATTTCAGCCTTGTGTAAGATTCTACCGACAAACAAGGTCTTAAAGAAGCTCGTATTTGCTGGATTTCGAGCTTCACAGGAAGAAAGGTACGCGCCTTGTTATTTAGATTATATTTGTTCTAATGTGCCCGGTAGCCTTATACAAATTGCATTGCCATGAGGCTTTGCTACACATTTAACTTTTTCGCTATGGTCGTCTACCGGCGAGTTTGTCGACGTTTGACGTGATGTGCTCTGTAGTATACAGAGGCTGGGGAGGAGCAACGTTTGTTGCCATCATTTCTGATATCATGGTTGGTCAGTCGGTCAGCTAACCCAGAGAGAGGGACGGACGGACGGACGGACGGGCAGTCAGTTCCAGTTCCGGTCTAGTTAGTCAATCAACCAGTTCAGATCACGGTGCAAGATGTATATGTGTACTATTTAGGTGTGGACACATCGCAACGAATGCCGTCGGGAACACGTCCAGATGATGACCCTTTACACTGCCCTAAAACAGAACGATTATCGCAGCGCCATCAGGTGAAAAATCGGCGCACGCTATCGGCGTCGATATCAGAATGAAAGGAAATGTTCTTGTCGCCATGGCAACTGCCAGACAGTTCGCTCTCTTATCGCGCACAGGACTTGCGCGAATGTTTCTGCCTTGTCAGTGGCGTGCAGGGTGTCGATGCATGGTTACTCGCGGGATACGTTTTGATAGCGCGCCGAAAGTGTCTCTTTTGCAGCTCCTAAACGAGTTCTTTCAGTGTCTTCGCTCGAAATATTGCCCAGACGATGATTTGACAAAAAAAAAAAAAAAAAACCAAGAGGAAAAAGAAAAAAAAAAGAAACCTGTCATGTCATTTTCAGAAACGTGACGTCAGGGCCTCTCCTATTTTGTTTCTTTCCTCCATGCCCATAAAACAGTATTACCACCTCACGTGACAGACTCATGATGGGAGAGTCACCTCGTGGCGCCGTTCCGATTTAGGGGACATTACCAGGCCTTCCTTCAAGGCGCTCTGTCAAGTCACCGGTCAGATGAAACCACGCAGCGGGATACACTCAACGCGCACTGTTGGTGCACTGTTGGTACTTAGGATAGCGCTTTTCCTGCATGCCTAAAGAGTGTATGTTACACCGTGGTGCAGATAGAGAACGCAAAACCACTCGGTCAGTCAGTCACGGCCTAGTCAAGCAGTCGCTCGGTCGGTCGGTCGGTCGGTCGGTCGGTCGGTCACCCAGTCAGGTGGTTTAAGCTCTCGCAGATATTCGAAAGAAATTCCCTCCACGATAACTTCTGTGGTTTGTAATATTGTACAACCCTCTTTCTCTCTGCCAGGGAACTCTTGGCAGAGCAGTTGGCCGAGAGCAAGTGCTACGGCCGCGTGCAGCTGCCGTGGGTTGACCTTGACCTGGTGGGCCTCGGAGCGGCCCTCAGCGCTCCTTCGGAATGCCCCGAGGAAGTGTACCTGCCGGACATCTGCCAACTATCCGAAGCCAGTCTCAGGCCTCTGTGCGAAGCCCTGGCGTCAAGCAAGCGCGTTCGCTCATTTAGCTTCGCCGTGCAGGGCCACACCGAGGGCAGAGGAGCTGCGCTCTGCGAAATGCTGAAAGCCAACCGGTCCATCAAACGCCTGCTTCTTAACATGACGGACGACAGAGACGCGACCTTCTCCCGAGACGTCTTTCACGCCCTGGCTGCCAACAGGTCCATCACGCATCTGGTCTTCCGCCTGGACAAAGTCGAGAGCCTCGGGACGGTCACCGCGTTCTCTTACATGTTGGCCCACAACAGCTCAGCCACGAGCGTTTCGGTCTGGTTTGCGACCGATCACCACGCTCAATTCATCCAGCAGGTGTCCAGTGGGATGTCGCGCAACAAGGTAATCGTGGACCTCAAACTCGTGACCGACCAGGTGACGTGCGACACCGCGAGCTTCCCCGTTTTCGAATCGCTGCGGAGGAACAAATCCGCGCTGAACCGCGCCACGGAATTCGTCCTGACGCACCGAGTCGACAGGCACTTGGCCGAGGACTTCGAGCACTTCTTGGGCCGGCCGTGCCTTTTCGCTCACCTGGTGGAGGTCACGGGAAAAACGGAAGCCGAAGCGCTGGTAGATGTGACTTCGGCCCAGCACTTCCTGGAGGACAACTATCTGGTTCTCACGGGAATTGTCAAGCATTCTCTGGTGTGTCGGCCAGCCGAAACTACGCAACTGGACGCGCTGAACACCCACTGTTGGCGAGCAGTGGTGCGCCATCTCAAGATTGCAGACGTTCTCACTGAGGCAAGCGATATTACTGCCAGTTAAGGATCGAACGTCTAATTTCGTAAAACCTATGGCGTATCGCGTTGAATCAGGTGGTGTTCGTGCGTTTTATTTTGATGCAGGACACCGCTGTAGTAAATTAATCGGACCTGGAAATGCGTCTACTATATCGCGCTAACTTTACTACAATGCGAGCCATTTCGAACTTTTATTAAATTCAACGAAATTACTTATTAACGCTCAAATCTGTTTGTTGGACCGCCAACGTGCGGTAAAGCTTAGAAACCAACCGCATTGGTGTAAGTTGGTCATAACTGTCTGCCTCGTATAGACGCTCTCCAACACTGCACGTGGTCACAGTAGGTGGCGATGGTAGGTAATGCGGAAGATCGCCAGGGATCCGCCGCAGTGGCACATTAGTTGCACACATTCAGTATACGTGTGCTTAGTGGCACGTGCAGTTATGTACCTGAGATATCGTGTGTCGTGGGGCGGTAAAGACGGTCGCGCAGGTAACTAACTAGTATAATGACTTTCTCAGGTTCCGTCGATTTGCTATTTCTTTTTATTTTGCCACGCGAACTAAGAGTTTAGTCGGTGTTAGCGCGGCGTTATAATTACCGCGTGTTTTTTTTTTACATTGCTTCGAGGAGCTTGTACTATAGTTAGTACCTTACACGTATATGTTATCTAAGAGATTCAGGTTTTGTCGATTTTATATTACGATTCCTTATTTTTTGCCATATCATCTACGAATTAAATAGGTATCAGCGCCGTTGTATAATTAACGAGTTCATTACTACATTACGATGAGGAGATTGTTCTATAGCCTTTTATCTCATGCGATACACTCCTGTAAGCTTGAGAAAGATGGCCGCATCTAGCAGTTGTAATGCTGGAATATCATTGGTGTCGTTCTTCTCTAAAACCTGTAAATAACTCATTGTTTCAACATACATGCACGCAAATTTTGTTTCGAACTGTTGTATAATCAAAGATAAATTTTCCATGTTCATGGGACCTATTAGCTTCATGACAATAATATTTTGTAGTAATTATTTTATTACGCAATTACATTTCTTTTGGTGAGAATATATTCACTATGGACAGCAATAAAGGCGAACAAGTTCAAATCTTTATTGGTGTTTAATGGTGTTTGGGGAATTGCAGCGTTTAATTCCTCCCCCACCTCCCCCCACTACTGTGGGCCGATAGTGAACCCCAGCCTGCTCAGCATGCGGCAATGCACACACTGCAATGTGCACTGCACATTGCAACAACACACTGCAATGTGCACTGCACACACTCCACAGCGCTCGACACCGTCTTTCTGTTCTCGAAAGTCACCACAGCCTAGTCTTCAGAGCTCTCCTAAGCCTCCTGGTGTCAACCGGGCTGTCGTTCTAGGGGCCCGCCTTGCTATATATCACTACTCGCGAGACGATGCTGCCAAAGGCGATTCCTCCGATTGTCTCCTTTTCGCTCCCCTTCTACTTTCACTTATAGGCACCGAGTTATGCTCCCTGCAGGGAACAAGAAATAGCGTATTTTCCCTTTATGCAACCCCCTATCTATCTATCTATCTATCTATCTATCTATCTATCTATCTATCTATCTATCTATCTATCTATCTATCTATCTATCTATCTATCTATCTATCTATCTATCTATCTATCTATCTATCTATCTATCTATCTATCTATCTATCTATCTATCTATCTATCTATCTATCTATCTATCTATCTATCTATCTATCTATCTATCTATCTATCTATCTATCTATCTATCTATCTATCTATCTATCTATCTATCTATCTATCTATCTATCTATCTATCTATCTATCTATCTATCTATCTATCTATCTATCTATCTATCTATCTATCTATCTATCTATCTATCTATTCCTCCCTCCTTCCCTCCCTCCCTCTTGATAGATAGCCCATTGAAAAAAAAGTTGCAGTCAGCATACTAGCGGAATGGCGATTGCTATTGCTACAGAGTTGCAAATGGGGTGCAGTGACTGCAACAAGATATACTACGTCGTGGTATCATTCGGCATTGCGGCTGGCAGCGAGATTGCCATTTCGTGTCTCTCCCGATGTGCCCACAAGGTTTTGTGATTCACTAATGGCATAGTGAAATGTAATGGGGATGCAATAATAATCACAATCAACATAACATATAAAATATACCCCCTGCCTCATCTCCATCACCAATTACACGTCCATCATAAGGAAGATTGATAATCGCATCAACGTCGCCAATCATCTGCAAAGGATCGATGCATTGCATTTTTTTTTGGGAGAGTCATGCGATGGTGGTTAGACAGCAGCGAGCTGCTGCGGTAGCACATTGACTATTGTGTTGCCTTCGCCGAGCTCGAGGTCGGGGGTTGGCTTCACTTCGCGTATGTAGAAGAGGAGCATGCGATATCATGGATAATTTAGCCATTTTCTTGCAGGCCTTTTTTTTCGTCTCGACTGCCCACCAAGGCTCGGGCGGCTTGGCGGCGCCGAGTAATGGTAGTTGCCGGGCAAGTCTGTAGTATAGGCATGCCAACTTTTGAATATGTTTCTCGAAGGATAAAACGGCGGGGGCAAAGAAAGTAGGAAAAAGAAATAAATATGAAGAACGTGTGTGTCTTTGTGACAAAGGAAGTGTTTGTGACTGAGAAGCCAGACGGACCTAATTTACGTTTAATGAACACACCAAAGAAGCGCAACAAATAGGGGTGAGATAAATATAGAGAAATGGAAAGAAAGGTTTAATACATCAACAAGTTGAACAATGAAATCGATGAGGCTCGCAGGGCTAGCTTTCGATGGCGATGCACACATTTACGGAGGGAAGTGTCCGAGCACGAATGCCCCGAAAGAAAGCAGGACAAGGGCGCTCAAGAGCAGGCAGAACAGTCTCTGTAGAATTATCAACATCCTTTTTCTGATGGAGGAGGAGGGCTTTTTGATAAGGATATATATTTCCTAAGAAATTCGCTTACGTCAAGCTGCTGTTTATAAATGCAGATAGTTGACAAGCAAGACTTGCTTATGCTTAGCGCTCGCTTCCTTCTTATGTAACTTCTTCCTTACGTTTGTCCGTGTGTACGCGCGCTAGGTTGCCATGAATTGGCTATGAAATATCGTTCAAGAAGTTCAGGCTACTAGCGCAAGCATAATATTGAGGCCAGGACCAATAAGCCCAAGCCCCACACCTGCAAGGTATCTAGCCCAAATTGCAGCATAGCCGTGTCCTGTAACGGGTAATAACGTCACTGGTGATAGAGCGCACCACTGAATCCGCGAATACCATAAAATTTGATCAAGGAACTATCGGATATCCTCGTAGGCGGTGTGTGTTAGTGCTTCGTGTATTTCATGGCACTTCTGTTTGAGCTGCTTTCGCCTCTTTGCTTCCTTAGGGTTTTCAGTCGGAGGGAACGGAAATGTGTTCGTTCGGTACGAAAACTTTTATTGTCTTCGTGTTCGCATAGCTTTGTTCAAAATTCCGTGTCGCGTACCTCTGTGTCGTGTGCTAAACAGCTTCGCTGGTCATGCACCTTCACAGAGTGGAATACCTCATGATTTTTTTGTTTTATTACGTTCCTCTCGAGGAAAAGCAATCAATCTTCCTTCCTTGCTTTCTTTAGCGCCCAGTTCGTCTTTAACGCTTTCGTCAGCGTCGCGTGTCTCTCGCTTCCGAATCTCTTCTCTCTTAACGTGAATGGTTTTAGTAGTTATTCTAGTTCGAATGACGAAAACCACCGGTCTGCCGAGTCTTCTATTGCTTAGGGCTTCCATTAGTACTAAAAAAATAATATGTAAAATAAAACGCAAGTGCGTTAGTGCCGAGACTAGGAAACGAGCGCAAACGAATCCGTAATGACTCGAGGGAGCCAGAGGTAAAGCGTCGTAAGTCAATAAACGCACAATCGCATACTAAAAGAAATAATAATGAGACAGTGACAGAGCTCGCAGAATGGTAGAATTCACTCGAACAGGGAGTACACGAGGAGAATTATTGACTAAACTTTCGCACACAGGATTTCTCGGAAGGTTTTCGTTTTCTAGGCTATCTGTTATCTTATTTTCTGAAGCTCAAATTTACGCGCAGATCTTAGTAGGCGAAGCGAGCCATTCCGCTGAAAAGCGCAGCAAAGTAGATTACGTCAGCACACGACGAAGAAAAGAAATTGCAGCGGAAACGACGGCTGACTGAGGGTGGAACAAGCGAGTATAGGCTAAGGAATTGGCCGTGCTCGTGTTTTGCGTCACTCGTGATGGATTGCATGGTCGTTCGTTTTCGCCGAGTAGAGTTGAAAAAAAAAAAAAAATGTTTCCTTCCCACTTTATTTTCGCGGTGAACGCACGGGAGCGAACGATCGCGCATCGCTCGAGTATCACGTGTTGCAAAGGATCTGACCAGAACAGGGGTGTGCTATTCTATCGCGCAGTCGAAAAGCGCCGCATTGTCCGATTTGCCATAGTGTCATCTCCGATTGAATCACAGGACGGCTGCACCACTTCTCTGATTGGCTCTCAAAGCGTCAACGCGGCGGCGTTTGACAATGTCCGGAACCACGAGCACAGTCATCGTCATTAGGCCTACATGTCGCGTATGCCATGAGCCTGCCTACGGTTTATCCATAAACGGTTTTCGACTCGACACTGCTGTTTGACTTTGCCGCCGTGCTTCTTCTCATTGGAAGGGAATTCTATGAGCTCAAGTTACGACAGTGTCAGAGCCTTCGATATAGGCGCGGCCACTGGGAGGACACCAAAGCCTCTGGAAGTGGGAAAGACGTGTTGCGAACGAGAAAATAACCACGAAAGGCCGCACAATTTTGCTTCGTGCAAACTCTCAGCATGCGCCATAAATAAATAAATAAATAAATAAATAAATAAATAAATAAATAAATAAATAAATAAATAAATATGATTTCTCTTATGAGCTGATTACGACTACGACATAGAACGCGTCATTCTAGGTCGTAGTCGTAATCAGCTCACGAGAGAAATCATCGAAGCAAAGGCTATCATTGATCTGAGCCATGCATGTGTAAGCTCACCTTCGTTAGCATTATCAAGCAATCAATTGGCGTATCTCCGACTGCAGCCACAGGCTGTCTGAATATGTTGTCACATGGTTACTATCGGTTTTGTTGCTTTGTTTTTTTGTAATCTCTTGATGTCACATGGTTTGCCGAGTGTATAAGTAGCCTTCTGTGTCACGAAATAAACCATCAGTTGGAAGTTAGCGCTCACTCTGTTTTCCGTTCCCTTTCATTACCCCTACCTCCTTCCTTTCTTTGCTCTTTCTGAGCTGCGCTACAAGCCTAAAAAAGTCACGACAGTGACACGTCGAGAAGGAAGCAATGGAAATCGGCGTCGCGTCTTGCGCTTTCAGCACGAGCTATTTGTTGACAGGCGCTGTAACGTCGAAAGCTAAGCGCCTGATGACTCTGATAGGCGATCTTTTAAGTTTTTAAATGCGCAAACATTTCTATGCCGGCCCACTGAGGAAATCCGGTCCGTCCGTCCGTCCGTCACGTAAGACGATCGCTTTCAATATATGACCCTCACCAGCGATCGAGTTCCCCTTCGTGCTGCCCCTCGCTTCAACGGGAACTAAGCGGCGAGAACACGGCGAACACGAAGCTATCAGCACTCGGCGCACTCTGTCCTCATCGCAGATCGCTTTCAAGATAGCGGCCGCTCCATACGCCGCCGCCGCCGCCGGAGCACTGTCGATCACGGTGGTTGATGGTTCTGACGCGGACGAACAAAGCGCTAAAGAATGAGAACGGCTTATAATGATCGGAACGTCATCAGCGCACCTGGCGCCGGCATCTGCACTAGTTTGTGTCCTCAATTCACCTTGCGCTGCCGTCCGAAGCAGTTCGTGTCACCGCAGCGCGGTCGTTTGTGCTGGTCGGATCAAGTTTCGTAACATTGATAATGACACTGAGATGCATGCAGATTAGCTAGTGGCAAAATGCGTACGCATACTTAGACAGCTCCCAGAAGAGTTTCTGCGTGAATGCCTTTCTCGCGGTGAGGAACAAGACGTCATATTTTCTTCATTGCTACAGCTCATTTCATTCTGAGAAACTGCAATGCTTTCTTTCCTCTTTTATGTTGTCTCAAAAGCACAGCGTTCACTTCTCACTGTGGAGGTTGCAAAACTCGGCAGCTTTCATGGACCTTGGAATATTTTCCTGAAGAACATTTCTGGGCTGCAGATCCACTCCACTGAGCTTAGCGACATTTTATGTCTAGAAGCTCTGAAGGGAGCAGAGCTCGGTATGGTCTTTAAGAGAGCACTTAATTGCGCAAGAATAGCATTCACTTGACATGCTCTTTTAAGTGTTCGTCTCTCTTGCACCAACGGGGTGCTTCTTAAAACCGTGCATCAAGTAGTTCCAGTGACGATTTTATTTCTGCACCAGGACATGTCCCGACTATGCGACGCGATTCTCTCCCCCATCTCGACGTACCCCTCCCCGGGCGTCGCCCATAAACCGGCCATTCTATGAGATGACCCTGTACTGGACAAGAACAAATACGCTTGAGTTTTTGTGACCGGTGGCAACGAAGCACGGCGTGTTGACCATTGGCGAATGACGAAACCGGAGCTCCGACCGTTGCATAGCGCCAAAGTATAGCGTTTCCCCGCTTTTGTTACAGAGGGCACGCATGCCCTCTAGAGTGCTTGTGATAGCGGTCTACTTGAGAGTCTCAAAACTACACAGTACTCCAGAAAGTGGACCGTAGTAAATAATGAAAAAAAAAATACAGATCCAACGCACATGTTGGAAACTATGCGAAGCGAAGCCTAAATAACGCGATTAACTCAACGCATGCAACCTATCAGATTTAAAATTAAACATATCTCGCGACCAGTGAGGGTAGGAGGGGGAGGATGAGCCCTGTGCGTATGGCACGCATTCGTAAGAACTTTGCCGTGAGCATACCTTTTCTGCACCCCCCTCCCTCACCACCCACACATACGTATGCGCTTTATTATTGTTATAACTTCAGGGGCAACGCACAAGCAGCAGTAAACTTGGAACAGCAGAGACTGACACAAAAAAAAAAAAAAGACATTGTCTTTAGATCGCACCTACGTTTTCTGTGACGTTGCTGTTGCCGATTTCGCCTGCTTCAGGTGCGATACCGAATAACCTTGTTCAAAGGAAGTACACCACTGGTATACGGCGTCTTGCACTGCCTCAAGAAGGCCGAGAAAGTACCAAGTAATTACTTTTTCTTGTATGAATTATTTATATATTGTGTCACCCCATACATCAAAATTTCAAAACTGCTTTCGAAATTAGAATGTATATTTCGTAAAACATGACGCAAACATTCGTAACATCGTTGAACGAGCTCAAATTCGTAAACTTTGCGAAATTTTTTTGTTTATTTATTTTTATTTTATTTACACATACTGCAGCCTCGGTGAGGCTATTGCAGGAGTGGGCAGTGAGGGAGTGAAGAGAAAAAAGAAAGCGAGGAAGTTCGGGAGAGTTGGCTGGTATAGCTCTGCAGCTAACGGTCGCGCGTTCAATCTGATGATGACAGGTGCATACAGAGAAAAGTATGCGACAAGTATGAAATAATACTTAGGGGCGCTCCCTAAATTTGTTGTAAATTCTGTTCTTTATCTATAATCCCGAGTTATTCTTTTTTTAATTGTCAACTGGCCGCGCTTACACACTCCATAATCTACATTCATGCGATAATTACTCGATCCTTTGTATGTACGCGTCTGCGATGTAGTTACAGTTCCCGACAGATCTGTTGCCATTGATGTTCAATCCGACGACATTTTCCCTAATGATGCAAAATTACTTCCACATTGTATTCTAGACGGTTTATTGCAAGGTCATCTGCAGAGCTTTCAAATATCGTAATTGCAACAGATGCTTCGCAATGTGAATAAAAGTCAGGTGTACGTACATTTTTATCAATTATTGATTGGACGTTTTCTCTTCGGCGGCCCGATTTTATACCCATCCTTTTGGCCGAATACATTGCAGTGGTGCTGACTCTACACAAATTAAATCCATTAATTTCACCAGCCGTGATAGTCACTGGTTCGTTATCATTGCGCTCATTCCTTACTGCTTCTCGTGACTCTCGTGTAATGAGGATGTTTCATTCATGGGTACCTGGATACTTGAGAAGTTTGCGTTTGATTTGGTAGCCTGGCCATAAAGGACTAATTATAAATGAAATTCCCCATTCTCTAGCCAAGGCATCGATAAGTGGCCTGATTCTCCCTTATTGCCCTTTGACTGCTCATGCTACTGCTGCTAGACTTCGAAGGAGTGTCATTATGCAGGTAGTTTCAGGATCCGCAACAATTAACTCTGTGGATTACTTACGTCTTCTATGCACTTGGCTCAGAGATTTTTGCCCAGAAGTGTACATCACGAGGCTGCGCTGCCTTATACCTACGTTAAACTTCTATCTACAAAGGTCTGGTCTGGTCCCCTCACCATTATGCTCATTCTGTGGCGAAGCGGACACAATGGCCCATTTGTTGTGACCTTGTAGGCGTTTTCCTGTAATAACAAAAATATTACAGGAAACCTCGCTTCGCAATATTGGCCTAGATTTATCTGTGCATGTGATCCCATCTTTGTTTATATCTTTTTTCTATCCAAACTTTTGCAGCCTCTGTTATTGGGTTCAGTCACAGTAATGTTTGCTTGGAAATCCAAAATTACCTGCTTAAATATAATCGATTACCATGCTAGACTGATGGTCCCCCCTCCCTACTATTTATTTATTTATTTACCTATTATTAGTTTTGGTTATCTCAGTTCACGGCTTTTTATCTTAATTCACTCACAAAAATGTCGGTTTCTAAGTTTCGACATTCAACTTATTAATTCTTTTCTTTTTATCCACCAAATATAACCACCTGATTCAAGGCCAGTCGCCCACTGTGGGTATGAACAACAACAACAACAACAACAACAACAACAACAACAACAACAACAACAACAACAACAACAACAACAACAACAACAACAACAACAACAACAACAACAACAACAACAACAACAACAACAACAACAACAACAACAACAACAACAACAACATCATCATCATCATCATCATCATCATCATCATCAACAACAACAACAACAACAACAACAACAACTTCATGTGTCACAGTGGGATGTGCCCATTCTGGATGATTGGCCAAGGACGGGCCCATCCCCAGTGCAACCTTCACGCTGCGATGTTCGTGTCCGCCAAGGTATATCAGCCCTGTTCCAACAACGTGACCACTGCTGTTTGGCAAGTATGGGTAATATTGTTTGCTCCATCAAGCGTGTTTACGGCTTGTTGCACTATGACATGCTGCCCTTCCCGGTACCAGGGTCGACTCAACTGCTTGATTACTAAATCATGGGTTACTCTTTGCGTATGTTTCCCACGCTAACAGCACATATGTTCTCTTTTTTTTTCAAGACTAATATGCATAATCTCGTCGCGGGAATCTGAACTAGCGAGCGAACAAGGAAATCCTCTGTTCGGAGCTGATGTTACGACAAGGTCTCTTGTCTTCGTCAAGCTGGCGCTTCTTGAAACACCATCGCCATAAATTCAAACGTGAACAGTTCCGGTGCTACTACACTACGTTGTCCTGTTTTCAGGCTCACCCGCATTTGTCACCTCTTCACAATTCACGTTAAAAAACTTACGCCTTTGACTACTCCATGCTTATAAACCTAGCTACAGAGCAATTACACGTCGCACTTCCATGTAGTTATGCGTAACAGGCATCCTGATCAGTCATTTCCTCTTCGCGTTTAAGTTCGTGCTGATGGCTCTTGCCTGACGATGACAGCTCGCCTTGTCAAAAAGCTGGCTCCAGAGTCCGGACTGAAACTCCCCTCCCTCGCCGCCCACTGTTGATAAGTCCAGGTCTCAATGTTTCTGTGACCGTTCTTATTTTTTTTCTAGTTTGGATCTCATAGGAATGTTTGTGCCGTTGCTTCTTCCTAAGCGGACAGCATTCATTTATCTGTATACTGCAGGCAGTAAACCGGGATCGTGCCGAAAGTGGTGAAAGTCTTTTGCTACAGGTGCTCACGGGTGTAATCTTTCTGTCTGACAAACACCATTCAAAAAGAAGGGTACTGAAGTCAAGGGAAACTTTTCTTTCCTTCCTGCTGTTAACAGCGCAAAATGTAGACGAGAGACGAGACACGAAAACACCACAAGCACTGTGGTGTCTTCTTTTCTATAGTGCAAAGTCTAGCGTCAGGAAAAGGTGCGTTGGTAATCAATGCGCATGAGAGGAACCTTGCCTGGCATGAATAGCGCAGCATCGCCCCACTGAGTCGTTTACATGACAAAGGAGGAACGTGGAGACGAGAAAGATCCTTTATTGAACGTGGCACCACTGCCGTTTTACAAGCCACGGTTTCAACGCCTTGTTTATTTGCAAGTTACATAATAGCAAGTTTGAGCGCCACGGCTGCAACTTTATGAAAGCGCTACGCTACAATGTATTTATTTGTTGCTTCCGCAAGTGCAATGAAAAGTCAGCATGTAACAGAGTTAGGAAATACCGTTACATGTTTCTGCATTTAAAATGAAAATTTGAGGCACTCCCACTCTGAAAGCTATACGCCCTCTTAGTGGGAGTACACACGAATGATGCGCTGCCCATCGCTGCTCGTGCTTACGTAATCATGCTTGTGGGGATAGTGGGTATTCGGCTGCTTTTTTTTCCCTTTCCAACAGAATTCACGAGCAACGAGATTGATTTACGCCATCCTATCCATACTTTGGCGTCAGCTGAATGGATGCTATGATGGATGAATTCTATGAGCATTCCCTTGTAAACGGCGTGGCTGGTTGCGCCACCAAGCTCTTTTTCGTATTTTGCCTGATCTCTAACCTATCTTCTTATTATTACTTTATTTTACAGATAAAAATTCTCCGCATCAAAGTTCCTGAACCATTATCGGGAACATTGTTTTCGTGCGCCTTTGTCGTTTGCGGTCTCCCTACTTTTCTGCCACTAAGCCTCCGGTTGCCTCTTACTAATCTCTGTTGCGGACAGGTTTACTTTCCCCCTGTTATCCCTGAAACCAAAGACTGCAAGGAGGCCAGCACAGCATAAACAGACAGCTGGATAGATAGCTTGACAGCCTAATAAAAATTCCATAGTTCCCCTAGATTTACCGCAGCAAGCACATGCTTCTTCTTCCTTGGTCTACTTCGCTTTATAAGTATGTGTTTTAAGGAATCCTGATATCGGTTCGAAAAACAAAGAGCTTCCCTTTGAGTTATCATACACTGTTTTTTTCCCTTGATTTCGTTTTCTGCCTGTTACTTCTTACCGGTTTCTTTTCCATTGCCACCACCCAGTAGATTGTCCCAGCCTCCCTGGCTTTGAGTTTAACGTTCTTTGCTGACATGTTACTTGCGAATAGGTCGCATACTTACTGGTGAGCTTCAGTGTTCTTTTCCTCCACTGTGAGTCAATATTTTTCCTGTACAACTATTTACGGCAGGACTCACCTCACGATGGCTGTCGATAGTAATGTGAATAGCAATCGAGCAATGTAGCGAAAGACCATATTCCTAAAGTCACATTTATTTTATACGCGTAGTGGTAATTACGAGACTCGTTGCTTCGGCTGTATGCCACATACTCCGATATCGGCCCGCTTTGCATCGGCACTCGCTTGCCATTGTCGCCCATCAGTATGTAGGCATGCCGGCGACTGTAAGACACCGACGAAGTGACGATTAAATGACAAAGAACGAATGATATGGACCGAACGACGAAGGCGTATAACGACGACACCATGACGACACTGAGGTGTCGATTGTTAAACTATAACGATGGAATGACCACGACAACGCGACGACGATATGAGGACAATGAGATGACGATAACTGCACGAAGATGACGTGACGCGGCCATTTGACGATAAACGAATGAAGGCGCGGCAATGACGACGATGGCACGACCAAGACGGTATGACAGCAACGGTAGGACAAAGGACACATAATAGCGTGTATATGACGATGGCGCAATAAACACAATGAACTCAACATGCAATCGGGAATGCAGCCATTAGAAAGTCTCGCCTGTCACACGACAGGAAAAGAAATATACCGTGGCATGCACTTGTGCACGTGCATAGATATCGGTATAATTGAGTTCCTGCCCGGGCAAACACCTTGCCAGGAATCTGCAGAATCTGTTGGTGCTTCCTTTTGCCGCTGGTCTTAACGAGATAACTCCTACTTTTCCCATTGGAGTGGCCGCGTTCACAGCTTGGTGGCCCATTCTGAGCGTTCGTCGTGGGTTACGTTCCATCAGTGTGCTTAACTAGTATCAATACATCACTCACAGATCAACACCCGCATTCCTTTTGTTCCTTTAGCTCTCTGCTTCTTGTCTTCTGTTACTTCTGTTAGCGCTGTTCCTCTACATGCAAAGTAGATTACTATTAGAGGTAAGTCAATGCTGAGAGAAAATGAGAGAAAAAAAGAAGAAAAGAAAGAAAGAAAGAAAGAAAGATAGATAGATAGATAGATAGATAGATAGATAGATAGATAGATAGATAGATAGATAGATAGATAGATAGATAGATGGATGGATAGATAGATAGATAGATAGATAGCGCAGAGAGAGAGAGAGAGAGAGAGAGAGATGTTTAATGTTATAGACCAGGCATGTTATTCCAAATGATAGGTGAAAGACGAAACGGCACACAGGAAAAGATTGCACGCACAGGCGACACTAACCCGTTCATACTCAGAACAGGCACAATGTCTCAC
This sequence comes from Dermacentor andersoni, assembly GCF_023375885.2. Taxonomy (NCBI): domain Eukaryota; kingdom Metazoa; phylum Arthropoda; class Arachnida; order Ixodida; family Ixodidae; genus Dermacentor; species Dermacentor andersoni. Next base: position 37,698,210 of record NC_092817.1, read on the forward strand.
TGTTCTCAAGTAAAGACTGAAAGTGTTTTTCTTGAAAAGAAAGAATAATAATGTATTTCTCTTATCCCTGGCTTGGTGTTGTTTTCAGCAGCACCACCGAGCAGGAAGTTGTTACCGCGGTGTTAATCTCCAAACTCCCCCCCCCCCACATCCCCCATTTGAACCAACCAAACCGCTTAACTTCGACCTTTAAGACCGAAACAGGAGCAATGAAGACGTGCCGTGTGTTCTGCGTCCTTGTCCGAACATGCTGCTATACGGGCTATACTGTCAAACGGTTGCTGAATCGCGCAACTCTATATATTCTTGCAGGGCGCCTAACGTTGACCCATTTAGGCGTTATAGACAAACTGAACATAACGCTGTTATTCTCGAAAATGCATAGCTTACGAGTACAGAAACCAGCGCCATGCCTTCAGCCTATAGTATTATACCAAGAGCCACTTATTTGCGGGCGCAACTTTGCTAAAGATATACACTATGGGGCATAGTGTATTCTCCGAATACACTATGCAAGCACGATATTTTGTTTTTCCAAGCCAATGCGCACGTTACTTATCTCCTCTATTAACAGTTGTGTGACTTGCAGCCTATACTTGTCACTAGTTACTGCAAGCGCAAATTTCTTTTGCGCAAGGACAAAAGGAAAAAAAGCTACGCACTCATTCCGCCCGCGGAGTGATCGTTATCGTTACCTGTTGCCATTCGATGCGCGCGTGGTGAGAATGGAGCACTCCGGCCAAAGATTTATTCTCGTCCCAACTCTGAACATACCAACCGTTTGGATTGTGCGCGCGCTGAGAAGGTATTCGCAAAAGAGTGGTTCCGTTTGCTTGCAAGAGCAATGTTGAAACACACACACACACACACACACACACACACACACACACACACACACACACACACACACGCACACACACACACACACACACACACACACACACACACACACACACACACACACACACACACACACACACACGCACGCACGCACGCACGCACGCACACACACACACACACACACACACACACACACACACACACACACACACACACACACACACACACACACGTAATTAATGCAATTAATGCAATTATTTGTTGTAATGCGTATACACTTTATTGCTAATGTCGGCAGGAAGATTTGTAGCGCCCCGTGTTAACAAGTGGGAAGACATAACACGTGAATAGTGAAGTGGATGATTGTTGCAGCTCTACGCCTACATTGTAGTTTTGCAGTTTAATGGCAGGTTTATGGGGGCATTATTTGATATTTAATAAAAAAAAAGGTTTAGTACAAAAATGGTGTTTATGCTTACGCTGAATGCTACGTCAGTGCCCGGATATTGGTGTTTATAGTTGCTGCTCTCTGTTTAAACCCTCGTGACACCATGCACCGTTTGCACATTATAGCCAAACCGAACGTGCGTCTGTTTGAGTATAGGGCAACCGTCGCCGAGAAATTCACAGCCACGACGTCGGAAGCCCAGCCTCGTCCGCGACATTGTTTTCACTCGCGTCTGCGGCCGCAGAACAAATGGGGCCTCCCTGCCTCGCGGCCTATGCGAATTCACAAAAGCCGCGTTGTGAGCGAGGTTCGCCCTCGAAACGCTGCACAATTCCGCTATATAGTGCAATTACTCGCCTCGACACCTTCAGCGAGAAACTCTTTCGTGGTATGCAGATACGAACAAAGCGCCCGTGGTCTGTAAATCCTCATTCGGAGCGTGCGGCCGCACACCAGCGAGAGTACATACATTACCCGAACCGTTTATCTCGTTCTGAAAATGCGGCCCTGTCCTTGGTGAACTGCTTTGTCTCCTCGAGGAAGACGATGCATTGTTTCGAAATGAAAGCAGAGCCGTGGTTGTGAGGCGCGCTTACGGGCGAGGTGTTCACCGCAGCGGTGTAAAGAGCCACGAATCTGAAGGCGCCTCTTCCCAAAAGCGCCCTGCGTTAAGACTTTCTACGGGTCGCTCGCCTGTGCGTGGTGTGCACATTTAGCTGGTTTACTTTGCAAGTAGGCTTGTGTAGACCCTTTCCCGGCGGTCCCGTGGGTACCGCCATGTTTGATCACGTGGTGACGCGTCCATCGCTTGCCTCAGCTGCCTCTGTGATTACAATGCGTGCGCATGACGCCAGTGCGGCGCAGCAAACCTCCGTTTTAACGGATATTGTAGACGGTGACTGTGTGGACGACACGCAGCTTTGGCCACAGCTTTAGAGGACATACAAGTGCTTTCAGAGCTCATTACGCTTTGTCCAAACGGCGCAAGGAGCGTATATGTACAGTGCTTGGGACCTGTATATGTACAGTGCTAAAGTGGGGATAGAAATGTATTCCAAGCTGTCCAGAATTTTCGCTTACGAATTAAATCAGGAGGAGGAGGAAAAACTTTATTTGCTCTAATTGGTTAGAAATTTGCGGTGGCAGATGCGGTCGGCCGTCTTCACGGTCTTCTTCCCCATCTGCGCAGGGTCGACGCCCCTATTCCAGGGCACCACTGAGGGTGGCTACTCGGCGAGCGTGCCTTACTAGTCCATGCTGAACTTTCGGGTCGCTGCTGGAGAGCACCCTCTCCCACTGCTCCGCACTCGGGTCTTTTATTTGAAGGAATTGTTGATTCTGAACGCATTCCCATGTAATGTGATATAAGGTGATATAATGTGATATAAGGATCAGTGTGTTTTACTCGTCGTTCTTTATTTGGCAAACATTTCGAAGCAGCGGTTTATCATGTCCACGACTCAGTAAAGTTTCTCGGTGCGGTCACTATCTGATTGTTTATTTTCAGCCTAATCGCTCGTGGTTGTGCTCAGTTGCGATAGATTTGTTCATGCTGCGCACAAGGCTTGGCATAATGTAATGTAATGTAACATAATGTTAAGTGTTCTGTACATTGTGATAGCTTGTAGGAAAGACGTATCATCGCTAGTCACTCGCTTATTCTGTGGGCCATCGCGAAACGTTCAGCTTCGAACATTCGTGTGTTGTCGTCACCCATGCTTCGGGGCATTGACTCAAGTGTGCGCCCATTCACATATTCTTGATACTTTGGTGACAGAGTGGGCGTCAGTTTGCGTTCGAGTAGGGGGTGTATGTGCGTACATAACATGCGAGTAACTTACTATACACGTAAGTGGCGCTACTTCGTTTTGCAACGAGTGGTACTCACCCTTAATTTCCGACGTTGCGTGGTTGAAGTCGTTTCTTTGGAGTTTAGCAATACAGCTCTGGCGGATGATTTTTTTTTATCCTCCAGGAAAGCCGTGCCTCGGCAAGTTCAATTCAATTAATAATTTCACGCGCCCACCTTAAGATGAGATAGCCAGCCAGCTAGCTATATATATATATATATATATATATATATATAATTGAACTTTCGCTGATTAGCATTCTACCATTTCGTTCATCAAGGAGGAGTGGGACTCGCTTCTGCGTAGCCCCGCTCTAGAAAAGCAAATCCTGGCCGTCCGACGTGCCTGCGACCGGGCCGGTGGGCTAGACCTGCCGGTCCCGACGTGGGACTAGCCGGGTGCGCGACGAGTTCGGGTCCTCGCCGGACCTGCAGCAAAGTTTATTCACTCACTCACTCACTTAGCCCGCCGTGGTTGCTTAGTGGCTATGGTGTTGGGCTGCTAAGCACGAGGTCGCGGGATCGAATCCCGGCCACGGCGGCCGCATTTCGATGGGGGCGAAATGCGAAAACATCCGTGTACTTAGATTTAGGCGCACGTTAAAGAAACCCAAAGGGTGCAAATTTCCGGAGTCCCCCACTATGGCGTGCCTCATAACCCATAACCATAACCCATAATATAATTTTATTTACCGCCAGCTCTGCAGTCTGCCATGATATCTGTATGTTTCGCATCTTGATCTTCCATATTCTGGTTTTAGTTCTGAAGCTTCCCTGATCTATTGTGTTCGTCCTGCATGCTTGAAGGCTGAAGGGGTTACCAGTTCGGAATTTCGAAGCGGCTGACACCGCTCCAAAATTTCGTGAAACCCTATGTGACGATCTATGACTACCGATCGTAATGCGATTAGTATACTAGCAATGTAGCGGCCCAGCAGATTGTTAAATACATGTTTATTTAGAACCTGCAGTGGCCTTTCTGAGACTTGCGTCGCTTAGGGTATATGCACACATACTATTCTCAGGTTGCGTCCCACGTTGCTCTGGCACTTGCTTGCCAAATGTCGGCCATGGGCGTGGCAGCATGACGACGACTGTATAACGAAGACGCAGTGACGACAATAGAATAATAATGATAACGAATAATAATAATAACGACGAAAGTGGTATGAAGACGGCGGCGTGACGACGGCTTTATCACGAAGTGTCAATGAAGGCATCACAACGACGACATTACGACAATGGTATGACGACGACCGTGCGATCCCGATAACGTTAAGACGACGGCATGACGAGAGCCAGATGACGAGGTTAGAATGACGGCGATGGAACGACAGTATGACAACGAATGCATGACGACGACGCAGTTACGGCAACGGCATGGCAACGGTATGAAGACAACGTTATGAAGACAATGGGACGACGACGAAGGTAAGGCGACGGTGGCGTGACAACGACGGCATGACGAGACTCGGATCTCGAAGGCGGAGCGACGACAATGGAACGACCACGACGCAATGACGGCGATGCCATGACAACGAATGCATGACGACAATGCTGTGATGACGACGGCATGACAAGAGTCGGGTGACGAAAGTTAAATGACGACAATGCAACGACCACGACGGCATCAACGAATGCATGAAGACAATGCTGTGATGACGACGGCATGACAAGAGTCGGGTGACGAAAGTTAAATGACGACAATGCAACGACCACGACGGCATCACAACTACAAGCAGGCACTCGGTGGCCCAAGCTATTAGACAACTTGGTTCTCTGAAAAGCGTGACCACGGCGGCGCGACGAGTGTCACATGACGAAGCTGGAATGATGACGACAGAATTACCACACGACGGCATCACGCTCACCATGAGCGCACACCTTGTGGCCCAAGCTGGTAGACAACTTGGGTTATTGCGTAAGAGGATGGATGGATGGATGGATGGATGGATAGATGGGTTCAAAATTTCTGAATCACATTAAAAGCGCCATGTTGTGACCAGTTCAAGGCGGGAAAATCGCGATCCCCCCAAAGAAGGTCACTGGAAATCAAGCGCATGTCCCCCATAAGTCAAAAATTACAATTACTGTTAAACCTTAATCTAACGAAGTTCAATGTGACAAAGTCATCGATATAAGGCATCTTTTTACCTTTTATAACTTGACGGTAATAAAGCGCCATGTAATTTTAGCGCTAACATAAAGTGTGCTCATCCGGTGTTTTAATATAACGATATGTAACCACTGCCGCGAAGGAAGACCGACACAATCTAACTGTACTACATGGCCACTGCCGCCCACATTACAGTGAAGTTCATTACATCGCGTTCTAATTATTGAGTTTTAACTAAAACTGACTCGGCAGCCTAGTTGAGTAGTGTTACTATGCTCTGACAGTCGCACCGTCCATAAGGTCGCGCGATTAAAAAAAAACAAATCTACGGAGGTTTTCAAGAGCAACGAAGTTTTCCTGAACGTCGCCTACATTGCATTACTGTTTTATTTCGTCAGAGCACGCTCATTTCGAAAGTGCGTTCACATCTCCAAAACGAATGCATCACTGCGACGTGCAAGCACGAAGGCCTACGTCAAGGGAGAGCGGTCAGGGCTTCTTCGATTCTTGGTCCTCGTAGATGCACTTCAGGCCGGAAGCGTAGTAAAGCAGCAGCAGGTTGAGGTTCTTGACCCGTTCTTCGGCGGCGGCCAGAGCCTTCGCACTCGCGGCATTGTGGTGCGTCTTGGTGCGGGCCTGCAGCCTCTCGCGCTCCACTTTTTCCCGCTCGTACACGGCTTTCACGCGTTGGTACTGCGGAGAAGCGAGTTTATCGGGAGAAATTAGGCCCCACCACGGAACCTCCCAACTATCCCTTTCAGGCACCAATTCCGTGCATTCAAAAGATTTAGGTCCACCGCGTTTCTCGCCATCTTCTGAATCACGAAAGAGAGAGCGTACAGCTGCTGTAAAGATGTCTTTTTCATTATTCTTCTGAGTTTCGTGGAGTTTCCAGAATGTGGACTCCGTCTGAGAACTCCCTGAGGAAACGTTGGATATTAGAAAATGATCCATTTCACGCGTAGCATACTCTAACGTGGAAAGCACGCACCTATCCAGCCGCTTGAAGTGTATGCCTGAGGTAAGTTATAGTGAAACACAATGAAAGAAGCGAACCCTCCACACGACGCCATATACGAGTACTGACGCCCACAGCATACTCTCAGCCGCTTAACTTCGAAATGGTTTTCTAAAACAATTTAGACATTCAAGGATGTTTCAGGAAGTACGAAACAGGCTGCTTTTGCTTCTGATTCGATATTTTGGCATGTAAAATTTTGCACAAGGCGCCCGAAGGCGCTAATGTATACGGGACAGGAGAAATTGTTTTGCTCCGGTTCGACTGAATTGATTCCAGTGACGTTTGCTGCGCCGAGGGGAAAACGTTAGGTTAGGTTAGGTTATGACTGTTGGAGATAAAAAGAAGAGTCATCTGGGCAAGTTGATATGCTTCTCGTTGCTTCTCGTTCGAACAATCAAGTACCACACGCGTGTAGCAATATTGATTCACGTCGGAAACTACGCGCAGTAACAGACAAATACGCAAGAAAGAGGACAACAAAACACAAGCGCTGATTTCGGAAGCGTGGGTTAATATACTGAGAAAAAAAAAGGCGCATGCGCATCTTTTAGTATATTTTAGTAAAATAAGTTCTTCACTGAGCCATTAAACTTGATAAAAATAATTCCCAAAATTTCGAGAAAAAAAAATTGAAGCGCCAGGTTGGCACTTTCCAACATATTAAACATCATAGTATACTGTGAACTGCATTAATTAAGGACATCCAAAGCAGACAAAGTTGATGCGCTATATCTGCGCTTTTTTTTAACATCATTCATAGAGGATTTTGCGGTTGTGGTTCCTTTGCGCTCGCTGGCCTTGTTCGCTCAGAAAACTACCAAACTACCGTTGTGAACGCGTTTCACCATCGACGAAGCTGAGTACTGAATAGACGTGGTCTGATGTCGACGACTGTCGGCAAGTAAATGCCCAGACAAATAAGGCTAACAAGCGGGTCAAATATTTTATATAGATAGACACAAATATAAGTGCATTATTGCTACGAAATTTGAGTGAGAACAAAGCAGTAAGCCAACATTTCTTGTCTTCGGGTATAGAATGAAAACGCAAATCACGGTATACCTGTCATAAACATACGGTATTGTTCTAACACTAATTTGCCGAATAGTCATTTAATAAAACTAACGCTGACACTATAACAATTCCACGCACTACAAACTGATATGCCACACTCGTTGCTCTGAGACATTAAGAGATGATTACAGAGTTGCGTTATTTTGGCGTGTATCCACCAAGTTGGGGATTTTGTAGGACTCACCAATTCTAGGTAAACAACGTGAACACTTAGATCGGATTTAGCTCTGGTCCAGCACTTCCTTTGCCTAGACATGTGAAAAACAGAAATGCTTCATATTGGACGACAACAACCAATTTGAAGGAGACTCAAGGAGACACAACCAATTGAAGAAGAACGTCAAACTGTACCGACTGCCGGAAGGACAATTTAGAATTCGGCCATCAGCTTTTTCACAAGTATCGCCGAACTTTGGTAAAGAGGTTATAAAATTAATATTTCCCCGAGTCCGCGCCACAACATGCATGTCCCAGAAATATGGAAATGCCCTAAGCGACAAAATATAGTTAACAGCATACGTGAAGTCGTAACGCTGTTCACGCACATGTTACAAAATGCCAGTTACAGCTATATCCTCAGAGTTACGTATAATGCAAAAACCAATGCGTCGTTATATTTCAAATTTGTGATAAAGGAATACAAGTAAGTAAGAATGGTCACAAAAATTCAACGGGCACTTAGTTATCCTTACGTGGATGAATGCGAAAGCATTGCGGCCACCGTGCAATTCTTAGACATTATGCCACAACGCAAGGTCGTGGGTTCGATTCTCACCAAAGGTCGTGGGTTCGAATGCTTTAATTTTCTCAGTTAACTGCGTCTTAATTAACTTCGCCTTAAAAACCAATGGTCGTGGCTTGGTCTCCCACCAGAGGTCGTGGGTCCGGGTACCCTAATTAACTATATCTTAATTAAATGCGCCTTATTTAACACCAAAGGTCGTGGAGTCGACTCTCACCAAAGGTCGAGGGTTCGTACGTAGCCTTTTTGTACCGTCGTGTGGTCAACGCCGCCAACGCCGTACTTGCCGCCTCATGAGCCATTTAATGCTTTCGCCTTAAAGAAAAGGAACTCGGCCGTCCGAGTGAATCCCACCCGCAACCTCCTGAGGCGAGTAGTAAATGGGCGACAGTAGTGAACGGTTGAGAACGCACCACCTTGCGCACTCGCTCGATGCGCTGCTCGGGCGGCAGGTCTTGGTGTATGTGCTTCGCCTCCTCGACAGCGACGGCGTACATGCGGAGCCCGTACTGCTTGCTGCTGAGGTAGTTGAGCGCGCCGTTGAGGCCGCTCGTGGTGTCCGACATCTCCATCTTCCGGAAGAACTCGCGGTCCGTCTCGACGAGAGGCGCGGGCGGCGCCTTCATCTGGGCCGGGGTGGGGGGGAGGTGGCGAGAAGAGAACCAGAAAGCGCGCCTTCGTGCATAGCGTTCACCGCAAGCGTTTCCCGGTAAACATTACGGTCACATAAGCTGCAGTTGCCGGGGAGCGTGAGAAGCAGTCAGGAATCTTTGAATGCCATCTTCCTTCAAATCTTTAGTCGGGAGCTTTTGTAAAGCTTTACGGCTGTTTAGGTAAATGCCGACAGAAAGGCTATGGCCGCATTATACGCATAGATTTAGCCGAGCGTTCCGCATGACGAACGGATGGCCAATGATGATGTTGATAATTATTGTTATGTATAGTGCCATCACCTTTGAAACGGGGCGGTCACAAATAATCACCGATAGTCTGCTTGAGCTAATCAGGGTTTTCCATATTTATTGCAGTATACCATTTTGCCTATGTCTACGTTATATATAGTTACCTATGCCTGTAACAATCTATGCCTTTAACAATAATCTTATCCCTTTTTTTCTACCAATACTCTTAAACGTTTCTTGCTTATCCCGACAAGTGACAAGCTAACGCTGCCGTCAGCTACCCTATGGGTATTGGGAGGCGGACGTTTCCTACGGTCCTGGTTGGGTGAATATCTTGGCACTGCATTTCAACGTGCCGAGTCGTCTCTGGATTTGAGACACGCGCCTTACCTTGTTGCGTGTTTTCGATCTTGTATGTAACTACCCTAATCCGCAGCAATAGGCGGCCCTGTGGCTATGGTGTTGCGCTGCTTAGCTCAAGGTCGCGGTTTGGAACCCGGCCGCGGTGGCCGTATTTCGATAGAGGAGAAATGCAAAAACTTTCGTGTACTTAATTTAGGTGCTCGTTAAAAACTCCAGGTCGTCAAAAGTAATCCAGAGTACCCCGCCACGGCGTGCTTCAGAATCAGATCATGGTTTTCGCACGCAATACCACACAATTTGTGTGCTATTGGTAATATTGATTTTTTTCAATCCTCAGGCCGCCAACACTAAATGCCGTGGCACCGTCTGGTACGTAGAAATCAAATTACTTTCGCGGCAACAGTGGTATTTTTTTAGGCCTTGTAACATCAAAATAGACGGATGACGATAAACCGCCTGCAATACTTTGTTCTCAAGAAAAAAAAAAAAGGAAATCCGATTTTGCTATTTACGTTTTGCTGTCGCGACGAAGAGCAAGTAACGAGAGTGAATTGTGTTTGAAGCGAGAGCATCCCTGCTAAGGCTACTCCGTCGTTCTTATGATAATTAAAGATGATTGTCGCTCTCTTGCCCTTTGGTCCATGCGCTCGAAATGTACTCTTCTTCCACGGGCAGTACGCATTTCAATTATGTAGTACACTTGCAAACCTACTTGTGACGGCTTTCTCTGTTCCTATGGCCCTCAACGGCTGCGCCTTCTGCGGTAACCTGGCTTCATTTAGAAATCAAGTCCCCCGATTCTTTTTTGTTTCTTCACTTTCTGTGCTTAAACAGGAAGAGGAAAACGCACCTCATTCGCTGCCACATGGAAAAGTCTTGACGCCATAGACGCCTTTGTCTTCGGGCTCACGGTATGTTCAGATTTGCCGCCTCTTCGTCCCAGCTTTAAGGAAATGAAAAACATATTGTGCTAAAGAAAAAAAACCATGAACAAAAGGAAACAAGACAGTAAAATGCGTAGCTTGCCAGTACTGAGACGTGGCACAGCAGAAGAGAAAGGCGCTCAAGCAGCAGCTCATCGTCGTACCTTAAAATTTATTGACGCCTTCATAAAAAAAGAAAGAAAAAAAAATGTTTGGAGCAAGGAAGGGCACGATGGAGGGAATGCTAAATGAAGTCACTAAAGGGTGTGGAACCACAGATCTAACTTGTCTTAACGTAACCTAGCACTGCATAAAGAAAAGAAGTAATCCAGCCTTAGCTACACATGGCTGTCACAGTATTCATATGTAGTAGAGAACCTGTTCTAACCTAACACCACTAAACCTGCGATGTAAACAGAAATAAAGGGGTTTAGCTTGACGTATAAGAGGGAGGCGCAAGAGCATTCTTAGGTGGCCCTACAACCTAACGTAACCTAACGTAACCGTACACAGATATAAATGTTTTACCGTGAAGTACACATCTGAGTACCCAGATGAAGACAGGAAACGCAGCGCTCATGGCGGAACACACACATGCACACACATGCACACGCACAGCTCGGTTCAACCAAAAATGCGCAGAGCTTTCTTTGTCACGTGCAACTGTTTTCCACGTTCCGTCCTAAAGGGTGAAGCGGACGCATAATCCCCATAAAGCTATGTTCTGCATCTTAAGAAAGTCGCACAACTAATATATGTTTCTCAACTTTTGTTCTGTTGCTAAGCGAATTGCACCGCATTATAAAAGTAATTTCAAATTATAAACGTCGTGAACACTCAGTAAATGAACGCTGATGTTTACAGTCACCAGAAAGTGACCGTAGCCCATTAAACTGTGATGCGTACTATCTGTTTTGTGGAGCCCACCTACCACAGTTTAATTAGTGGACAAGAACAGTCGAGAAACGATAAGGAACATTTGGTAGACTTACCTCCTTTTCTTCTTTTTCTAGATAGAAACGGAGTGACGTAAATATTTATATCCAATTTAAAGAACGGAGGCAGTGATTAGTTAAACGTTATATCGCTTTCTTTGAATAACTTAAGAAAAGAGGTGCTTGCAGAGCGGAGCTACACCAAAGGAAAGAACATTCACCGATGCCAAGACAGACACAAAAAGTCGTCCTTACCGCTCTCAACGGCATCCTCGTCCGGCCAAGTTTTTCTGAAAAATAAAGAAAGTAAATGTACGCAGTCCCAACAACAACATTGGAATATATGCGAGGCATAGCTGTCTCGAAGCGGTTAATTAAACTTCACAGAACTGCTCATTATCTGCAAAGCGCTGTTTCACCATAGAACATATCACCTATTACACTGTCTCCGGGGGTCGGCATACTTTACTATACGGCACTGTTTCCGGGACCTGCCCGCATTGTTCGGCGACACACCAACCGTACAGACGCGCCAGACCCCGGAAAAGAAGGCACAGAAAGCTTAGCTTCGAATAAAGCAATTGTGCATTTGAAGAATTATGCTTGTTGCAGTGAGGATGCTTATAGATACCGTTCGATGTTTCACTGCGTAATTCCGTAGAGAAAAGAGCTGGCCACCGGCACATCTGTAGAGGTAGTATACAGATGGGATTACATAGAAGTCTCGTTGTTATACGAGGAATGTCCTGTGTGTTAAATATTCGACGGTCCGCTACGTAAGCTTCGTTTCAAAAGATTCATGCACATGCGCGTGTACATAATTAAGCCTGCTTTGCTTGTAGAGCGCTGCCGCTCTGAGTGGCGATTCCGCTTGCCCTTGAGATTGGCAATAAGCTAGCAATCGTATACAGCAGCACGGAAAAAAAAGTAATGTCCCCTTAAGCAACGCGTTTCATCGGAGTCATCTACAGCGCATTTTCATAAACGGCGTTAGGCGGGCAGGTGGACTGTCAAACGGTGATCTATAGTACGAACAGCAGGCGAAACAATTACTTTCACGTTAAGCATATCATCCTGTCCAAATGCATGGGAAACGGAGACGACGTACTGCTCGTCATCCACAACATTAGTAAGTTTGATGAAATTTGCTGGTTCTGTAAGGATAAACGTCTAACTCTACTGAATGTTGGAAGTAGATGTTAATTTAGGCCATGAAAACGGTATGAATATTCTGTAAACTGCACCAGTTGAGGAATTTAAAGGGGACAAAGTTGACATGATCTACACATTTGTGTAATATACCGACGATTTGTCAGTAGGCAATTTTCAAAAAACGTCGTAAGCTTTACCATTCCCTCGTAAGCTTTAAACTAATATGTGAAATTTGGCTGCTAGAGATCATCTAGCAGATGCAGTTTACAGCATCATTTTAGTTCACAGTTACAGATTAGTAAAATTCGTGCTTCATTTTTTAAACCTACCTATATTTGGAATTTTTTTCAAAAAGATTTGAGGGATCATTAAAAATTCTACTTCCCGTCATCTGTATATTTCAGCCTTACCTCTTAAATGCAACAAATTTGAACCAAATCGGTTCAGTGGTTGTTTAACCACTATTTTGCAAGTATTTGAAGAGGGAAATTGGAGTTGGTTCCCGAGCTAAAGCTTCCTCTTAAGACCGTAAGTCTAAAAGAAATGTGTGGATGACTTTGCCTAAAATTAGAAAAAGCGTGTGTATATACAAGAAGAAAAACAGTGTACATACAAAAAGAAAAACAGAACTCCAACACATCTGCCACGCTATGTAGGGCCAGCATCACGTTAAAGCATACTTCTTAATATAAGTCGATTATTGTCCATCAGCCTGTAACGCGGGAAAGTTACTGGGCATTATTGAGAACCTTGCCAAAAATGCGCAAGAAAAAGAAAGAAATGGGATACGGAGAAGGAACAACGCTGCGTTCTTTGTTTCACCTAGAAGGCCCTGGTGGACTTCTTGCAACAGTCCAGTAGCTCACGTGATGGCGATGATCACGTGATCCATTGCTAATGTTATTCTAGGGATGTTCGAATAGCTACATTGCATAGTCAAAGCGAACGCAATTATTCGAGAAAAAGGACCTTTGATTATCGGATCCGACATCAAATATTTTCCTACTTCTTAGCAAAAGGACTTATAAAGGCTCTGTGGAGTCCATTTTCGTATTTAGTCAAAACAAAAAGAAGCCTTATTTGCATAATTTAATACATGTGGTGACGCCGTTCACTGCAGGACGTCCCGTAATATATGAAGTTTGTAAATGAGAAGCAATCGAAAGGTCAAAAGGTGATCGTAGTTGTTGCACTATAAAAACGGATCTTATAATAAAGGAAGAGAAAACGAGAACATGTTACTCGATGTGCGAAGAGTGTTGCGTTGGTTGAATAAGCTAAGTGTGGTGCCACGGCACCGCACCTCGTTTGAAATGGCTACAAGCACAGTGACACTGGCTAAATAAATTGCTTTGCCTGAATCGAGACAACAGATCCACACGCCGTCTAAAGGCTAGGCGACCTTATTGAATGGCTGGAAACTGATGAACAGAAGTTATCTACTCCAAACGTTCGCTCATAAACTGTTGCCTGCACGCAAGAACCACGACTCTCTAGCAGCTGTATATTTTGGGTCAGTGGCAGCCTATATCGATCTTTATCCGTGGAGATTCCAACGCATGTTTTCGTCCGTCAAATTAAAAGAGATGTAACTATTGGACAGTTTCGAACGGCAATTTCTCGTGTCACGTACGTGTAGAATAGCATATACCAACTGATTCGTATTCAATATCTCGAATATTTGCACATAGGTAACAAAACACTTCTGGCACCCTGGGCGATATGTCTCGTCCTTGTTACTTTGTGGATGCATGTTTTTGTACAGTTACAATTTTTAAGTCAAGAATGCACCATCGCGCCCAGAAAGAAAGTTTAATGAAAGAAAAAAAAATGGACCATATGAGCTGGCGTTCTCAAATCCTAAGTACTTGATCACGTGAGCTCAGTCACGTGACCACCGCCACACACACGTTCGGTCATGCAGCAAAAAAAAAAAAAATAACAAAAAGCAAGCTGTGTGTGTAAAAAAAAGCGCTAAAACAACGGAATAGCTTTGCTACTCGGCAATTTAGGCGCTAAGGTGTCACGTGGTGCCATCGCATTATATGCACGTACTGCTTGCATAACGTTTTTTGCTGCGCCAGTGGGTGGCACTTGTTGTGCACGATCATGTTGCATTCCTTGCAGCGGCATCCGTAACCCAGCCAGATCTGGAACAGAGCAACAGTAACCGAGACTGGAGGCACTGCGTCACATTCAAGTTCTCAACGGCAGCTCTCGCGATTAACAGCGCATATTTGTATACTGAAAAAACAAATACATGTACATGCTCAACAAGGTGACGTTTTTAAAGATCACATTTTCACATTTTGGCAGGTAACCGACAGTTTTCTAAATTTTATTTTATTTATCAGTATAGCACGCGTTTCATCTAGACACAGTGAATGCTTTGGATGACAAGGCTCAGGACACTTAATCTGCCTGACGCTTACGCCCTGTCAACCGAATACATTGCTGGCTTCAGACCTAACAAAAAAATAACCATAACGTTCAAACACATGTGACTCTTGCAGTAGATAGTGGTAGGAAATAGAACTGCTTTATTTGCATCATATGGCCTTTTCTCAGCGTGCAGTTCTTACCCGGTTGTCACAGAACTTGCAGACAACGATCTTCTTGAGGGCGACGTCCTCGAACACATGGGTCAAGCTTTTCGAGGCTTGAGTCTTCATGGTGGATGACCTGCGCAAAGCATACAAGATTGCTTTAGTGAAGCTCGCAGTGTAGCATATTAACGGTCATTGTTTTAATTCAAATTAATATGAAACCCGTATGAAACTAATGAAAAACCGCTCATTCGATTTGAAAGAAATTTGTAGCATTTGAGAGAGCAAGTTAAAAAACAATGAGTGTAGGAAGCACAACTGTGATTTCGTGCCTCAAGTTAAAAAGAATTGCCGGAGATTGCGAAGCTTTAGAGAAGTTACAAAATATACAAATTCGCAACTCTGCTCTGAAAATAGGTATTGCAGTTGTGTAAATTGCGTGTGTTAGAGCACCTAAAGCGAATGCATTCAATATACGAGTTCGATATATGAGAAGTAAGACAGGCGGAAAACATGCTGAAATTATCGCCTTTGAGAGCACGTTCGGAAGGTTAATAAGAATTATCGGCACCGTCATCTTGCTGTTGACTGTCAGGAGTTCGGCTTTGCGCTCTTGCTCAAGGAATACGTAATTTTGGCGAGCATAAAGGCAAAGTTTTTCAGAGGAATAATAGGAGCAGAGACCACCAGAAGGAGTAGCGAAATGTATGTAAGCGCGGAGTCTGCTGATTTGATTAGATAAAGAGAAGACCTTATCACAGGGAGCTGCGTGACGTTCCTAGCAGAAGCTAGGATATGAATGAACACTTCGCGTGTACGTGTATACGAACTCCCAGGCAATAAACCATGCTGTCAATATTTTCCTTCTCCCTGTGTGCCTGGGCTAAAATGCTTTCCAAGTACGCTTGCCAACACACGGCTGTGTCTTTATCAAAGGGGCAGTTACACGATTGTAAACTGAGTATCGCAAGTGGCAACTCTCAACATTTTCAAATTTGCGGCAACTTTTGTTGCAGTCGAGGGCAGAAAGTCATCAGAATTCCTTTTTTTCTTTTTAAATGCAACAAATTTAATCTAAATTGCTCCAGAGGCTGACAAATACGAAAGTTCCTGCTGCTTACAAATAATTCAACGGGCAGGCTTCTATTTCGGAACTAAACAACAGCTTCCTTTTAAAACTAACACCGTGTAGCGCGAGAAAGATATATAAATAAAAATTCATTAGTGGTGGGGTTTTTAAAAGGCCCTCAGTCCAAAGAGACCCATGGATCAATTTTCAATGCTTAGTTAAAGGTTGTACGTAATTACTATTGTTAGAGTTTGCGTTCTGACTCTTTTAGACCTGCTTGGTCCGCTTGCTTCTGCATATCTCAGAATGTGTTTGAAGACCTTGAAGACAGTGATTTCACGTTCAACATTGAGAAGTAGGAACAAAATGATTTCCGCTGGGATTTCGCCAGGATTTCGCGATACAGGAGAGTATACACACACGCTTACCAGCTGGATTCGAGTCCCATCAGGTCGTGCTCTTCCTCCACCTCCTGCTGGGGACCGCCCTTGAATTTGTACTCTCCTTTGAAGACGAAGTGAAGAGTGATGTCGCCGTAACACAGCCGCGGGTCAAATCCGTTGAGCGTGGAGTACTTGATAAGGTCCCTGTTGAGAATAGTTTTTTTTTTAAATTTTGGATATAGAAAGCACGGGAAGGTAGGCTTCGTTACGACGACGACGACGACGACGACGACGACGAAAACAACACCAACACCAGTAGCAACAACCAAGACGACGACGCAGTAACTACTGGAGCCCCTGCGGGATGACTAACTCGTCTACATAACGCTAAGAAGGCGAAAAAGTGCGCATGATGTATGTACAACACGTTGTAAAATGTACCATGCAAAGGCATCTCGGTTGTGAAGGTCTCCACTGAGAAATGTTTCCGATGAGAAATGTATATTCCACCTTCGCTGAACTCGCTCTAAAACGAACTTTTATGTAGTTCATAAGTGCTGTTAAGGGTGATGTGCACCGAGTTTTCTTTATTTTAACGTTAAAATATTCGAGCATCTTAGGCACATCTTCCCACAACTTTCCACGAAACCTTGTCATAGTAGTTCACCGTACATGTTTCATCGCAATAAAATAGCAAAACACGAGGACAAAGTTGCGGCTGTTTCATAAATGTGATCAATTTTCTTCCGCAAGCACCTTGGTTTTTCGGCTATGTGTAAACACATGCGTGCGATCAAGAGCTCTCCTTATCTGTTAGAATGCCTCGGAGATAATTTTAGGTATCATCATCGTATTACCGTAAGACGTGGCGGAGTGCTTGCTTCAGCAACATGCTTCATAGCCAAGCAAATGATCTGAGAAGATTTAAAAGTAGTCATCGCAAAGCTAGTTGATAAAAGCTTAGACAATCCAAGCACAGTAGCATGAAATGAGACAGCGCTGAGAAAGAAATGCTGAGCAGACACTATTCACAACTAGCCTTATTGTAAAGCACAACCAAACAAACATACACATAAAAACACATCTATATTTACGTCATATCCGCTCACCCCTAACCCGCTCATCAAGCAACATGACGGCAAATTCATCCTAGAAAGAAAAAAAAGAAAAAGTTTCCCCAACGAACAATACAAAAAGACACTTTGCGCATCGCATTGTCTGCAACTGACACACGGTATCGTGAGCATAAGATGTACTAGCCAAAGATAAAACTGCTACATAACTAGACATACAGAAACGCGAACGACATGCTACAAACAAGGATCACGGTTGTCAAGTAGGCTTCTGCCGCGAAGTCAAAACAAAAGCTTTCGTTTCCCATTCTGTATCTGCACTTCCTCTAAAACTTTTGTCGTTTTTCAAACTTCTATCATTCGTGATATTTTGCTTAGCAGACAGATAGTAGTAGGAAGACTTCAACATTTGGTTGTGAAATATTTGGTTAGTTTCGAGTATTCGCAAATACCGAATAGTTACTTTTCGAATACAAATACGAATAATCAGTGTGTAATATTCTATTCGTATTGCAAACTTTGAATATTCGCCCTCCCCTAGTATGTACTCATGTGCCGCTCATTCCCATTGTTCTCACGTGTGTGCTGTGTGCGATTTTTCGGCGCCTTAAAAATAGGTATAACGAGTCATCTATAAGCAATTCAGCAAAAATGAAACTTCGTTGCAGTTGTTTTTTAATGACATACAATCAGTTTTTGTAGCTCTTTGACAACCATAGCTGTGAGGTAATCGACTTCTGTGCGCATGTACGCTACGTATGATTTTGCCGAGCTGCTGCCGACAAAATAAGCATAGTTGTGAGTAGTGCCCGTCCCTTTTTTTCGCAAGACGTCATCTCAGTATGAGACACTGAAGCGAAGCAAATAATGATGGTCGGCCAGCGCCCTTCTAAAGGCAGCGCGCTTGTTGAGACATGGACGAACACTGAATTACGCGAACACGGGGGCAGCTCAAACACAAGCATAACACGAACAGTTGCAACCCTGAACTTGAGTTGCGGTTCAGCGCACGTGTTTGCGTCACTTAGTGTTCGTGCCTGTCTGAACAAGCGCGCTGCCTTCAGAACAATGATGGCAAAAACAACGGGACTGGTGACGCGCGTTCGCTCACTTCGGGAGTTGTTGGAATTCGGGGCAGAGCAGCTTGATCACCGGACCGAAAAATCCCTGCGTGGTCTTCTGACATTCGTCCAGGACATACGTGAGCGGGATACTGTTCTGAAAAAAGGAGGCGCACGCATATATCAGGCCCTGCATCATCATCATCATCATCATCATCATCACCACCACCACCACCATCACCACCACCACCACCATCATCATCATCATCATAATCGCGATCATCACCATCACAATTATCATCATCATCGCTATCACCACCATCACAACCAACGTCACCATCACCGGCCAATATTTTTTGTCCACTGCAGGACGAAGGCCTCTCCCTGCGATCTCCAATTACCCCTGTCCTGTGCCAACAGATTCCAACTTGCACCTGCATGTTTCCTAGTTTCATCACCCCACCTAATTTTCTGCCGTCCTCGACTGCGCTTCCCTCCCGTTGGCACCCATTCTGTAAGCCTAATAGCCCACCGGTTCTTTGCACTACGCATTACATGGTCTCCCCGGCTTCATAATTTTTTCCCTTTTAATTTCAACTAGAATATCGGCCATTGCCGTTTGCTCTCTGATACACACCGCTCTCTTCCTGTCTCCTAACGTTACGCAAAGCATATTCTATGCATAAAGCCGGCTGAAGGAGTGTGGCCAGACAGGTACTGATTTTACAAGTTAAAAAAATCATGCTGGCTGTCGAGGTCCTCTCGTTAACAGTGAAAGAACTATTTTCACTATCGATGAATATAGCCGCAATGTACTTACATAAGCCAACATGGTATCAGAAGGTCTTTTCTTCATACCATGCAGGCTGATGATCTGGCCTTTGCTGAATATGCCGACATTGATGAACTTCAAGTTGTTCTTTATTTCCATCGTGAATTTTTCCAGGAAAACAGGGTCCTTGCGGAGAACAAAACTGTCAATTTTGAGCATTCCTTTGAAAGCACGTGTCCAAAGGAAACAAGCGATATGCATGTAGCAGTATTATTCAGCAGTTGTACACGGACTGCCTACGTAGAGCTGTAAACTATTTCGCGCATATGCCATGGAAACACGCTGTTTTCTTCTTCTAAATGAGTCATCATATGATAGTCTGTGTTCACAAACTAAATTTTGCCACTGTTGGCGGCTAAACGTCACTAAGCTAAAGTTCGAAGCTTTGCTTGTACAGGAAGCGAATATGGAGACGAATTCACAAAGCCCTCAGTTCATAAATGCTGTTTTCCCATTGGCCGGAGGTCTTACGCTATAATGTGCTACATCATGAGTGGTTGACACCAACTCTTACGAATAGTTCTTACGTAAGAACCTTTTTATGAATAGGAGCCTTCATCTTTCCTGTATGTAGTTGAAGCTGTGCTCCATGGACTGGTGAACGATGTGCAAAACGTTTTGTAAAATGTTTTGTTAAAAAGTGTTCCAACTTCTCTTTGTAGTTCTGAACGCGAGGAAGATTGTTGCGGATAAAGTTTTGTTCATTTTGGTTAAAGGTAACAAGAAACCTGGGGCAGTCTTTTGTAACGTCCTTTTTAATTCATAAATATTTTGGTCCTACTTCATCCGGTTGTACGAAATCGCGGCAACGCTATCACTGAAATATGCCTCTCGGTGGGACGCCACCTCCTTACCGGCACAGGAGTACCTGGTGGAGAGTTCGTCAATGCCGCGTTGAAGAATTGTACCAGCGAGGCTTCTACCGAGGGCCTCCACCGCCTCCATCACTGATGTTTAAATAAAGCGTTTGCCCCTTTCTCTCTCATTGGGACCGATGATAAAAGCTTACAGAATCAGACGAAAGAATTCCTTACGAAATACAGCTTTTGCCCCCCCCCCCCCCCCCCCTTCATTTTCTCATATAATATTTAGTTAGTGTAATTCAAAGGCCTGAAGGCATCACAGATGGGGGTGGTATGATTAACAAATCCAGTAACAAAGGGCAAATTTCTTGTATAATATCTAATAATTCATGAAAACAAGCAATATATTGCATGAAAGGGATTAATCCGGGAAGGCGATACCAGTCCTTCGAAGCCCGTGAGATGTACGATTACTTGCAAGGCCTTTGTGTAACGTGTGTTGATACCCACATTATTACTATGATCGTTACGCGAAGAATAGAGGGTGGGGAAAATTAGATCATAGTGGAGAAATGGGATAATAGCCATTTTATGGCGACAGAAAGCTTTCCATCTGAGACAGCACGTCAGCAGTACCACATTTTCTTTCTTGTTCTTTTTTTTGTGACATCATCATGACTGGGTTCTAACCGAAGCTTCGTGGCTTTCGCCACTTGCTGTATACCGCTCACCCTCGTCGACAGAACAAACTGAGTGCGCTCGATGGGCTGGTTCCTAGATTTCGCTCGCGTCTGAATGTCCTCGCTGTCGCCAATTTTCTTCGTCTTTTGGCCACCTGCAATGGCGGGGGGGGGGGGGGGGGATGTTAGACCGAGACCCACGGAGAGACTTACGGACAGAAACGTAGAAAACGTCCCCTTAACTCTCCGTGGCTCAACGATTTTAGCAGGAATCGATGCTTTACAAGAAATGTTTGACACGGATTAAACCAAACTGAAAAACAAATGTCAGAAATATCAGTGTCACAGTTTGCAATTACGCATTTTGTCGACTTCGAACGTCGTTCTCCCTGATAATTCGTGAATGCGCATGTGTCGCATGATTCTGCTATAGTTGGGCATGTATGCCATACCGTTGCGGCCTCCTGGTATTTGGTAAAACTTGTATCTTAATAATTTACGGCAACACCTCACATTGTTATGATTGAGAAGTTCAAAGAATTATACGCTATTTACAATACGTTTAGTTTTTGGCAGTCTGTCAGATAAGCCTTCAATACGCCAAAAACTCCACTCGGAATAATTGCTCCATTTTTGCCTGTCTTTTGCCATTCAATAGCACGAATAACAAAATTTTCGTTTCAGTTTTAACGTTGGGACCAGGAATGGGTAAAGTATCTCGTATGGAACGCGATCCATATGTTTGATAGTCTCGTGTGATCATATGCGATCACAGGTTCACTCTGATGAACATCTACAAGCTTGAGGTAGCTAGCGGGAACGAAAAAGACAAGAAATTTAGAGACAAATGGTCTTCGTACCTCATTTTTTTTTCAGTCGTCTGTTCTCTATTCGTCATATCTACTGCGAAAAGTTACCGACGCTCGACAAATTTGGGTTTAATACTGCTTTACTCCGTCGCATGCGTTTCGAAATGTCTACTTAGTCCCATAAAAGACACGGGATGGTTGGTAGGGACGAAAGCCAAGAATGGTGCAAGGAAGCATTAAGCTAATACCATAATAAAAGGGATTATCTTACGCCATCGCTAATAAAATACACGTGAAACACTGGACTAACTTTGCCGACTGTGGAGACACTAACATTGCATGTAATTTACAATATTGCGATATAACAGTGTGCATTAATTGCAGAATCATTGAGTAGGCACATTTGGTGCTTATATATTAAAATTTACAGCTTATTTTTAATTTCGTTAGACTAAAATGTATTCGCCTGACAGTCACTAAAATTGGGTATTTCATTTCAATAGCAGCAAAAATTTAAGTCAAATTGCTCTCTCTAATAAAAATTTTTTGCGTCTTTTGCAAATGTGAATTTGAAGAGAAATATCAGAGTTGAAACAAGGCCCAGTTTGCCTTGAAAAAAAATAAGAGAACAAAAAAAAAGAAAAATGATCGGACCGAGTAGACTAGCCAGTGTTGTCTTCGTGGTGACGAAGGTACTCTTGGTTTTGGTTTCCTCTATCGCGGATACTCCCGGGGCTGGCCCTGTTTGATCGCCAGTCTAGAAAAACAACAACAAAAAACCAAGTGAAGCAGAAGTGGTTTCGTGGTTTATTTTAAGGCTAGCAAAAGACCTTGACGCTTTTCACACACGAAAAAATGTCTGTGAACTGTGCCCAAGTCGTGGTTTCAGCGACTACGTTACCCGTTTCATTACTAAGCATTGAAACAAGCGCGGAGGGTTTTTAAATTAAAACTCGAAACGCCTTATTGTGCTTCCTTATCATAGCGAGAGGAGCTGTTGCGCAGCGAGAGAAAGAAGGCAGGTTAGATGAGTAGTGGGTGTCTTGTCTTGTCTGTTACTTTGTTTCTAACATGTCCGCCTATTTTTCGCTACGAAGCAGCGCATCTAAGAGCCCTGCGTTCCACCAATATCCCCCGTCGGCGTCCTGTTATCCCTCTGTCTCCAAAAGTAATATATAAGTACCCGTGGATCCGCATTTAATTTTTGTTTGGAATTTCATTGGCCATCGTTGAATTGTTCCTATACTCAACTATTATTCGGGTATCCGAATGGCAATGCGGAATGGCAATTACACAATTAGGTTAAGCGCAATCGCAATTCACGAAATTGTAGGGGGCTCTGTTAGTCTTGCACGCGGATATTGATTAGGCTGACCCTGCGCCGTCACGTTCGAACGACCTCTGTGTTTTAAAGGGCAACCTGGTGTTAACGCTGGTGTATAAGCATACGCAGAAGAGAGGTTCTCGAAAGACATGTTGTGCTTCAGTTTAGGGTCGAAACCGTACAGCGTCAGATTGCGACAGAGAAAATAAACGTTAACTGAGTAATGGAAGGGGGTGCCAGGAAAGCACAATCACAAGAGACAAGCGCTTGCAGACACCTTCGTTGTGATAGCCGTGTTCTGCACATGCGCTCTTTGTTTCATGTGTACCCGGCATCCCGGAAGTATCAATTACCGGCGACTTGAAGCTTAGAACACTGTAGAAAGCTGCATTACGTCTACTCGGCCACTTATTACGTCATCATGCCCATGCCAGTGAATAAACAGTGTGAGTTAAGTCTTGCTATTCGCACACTTCCTTGTGATCGCGCGCTACTTTCCGTCACAAGTATGCTAAAGACACTGGGATGAAAAAAAAAAAATCGCCTAACTGTGTCTGTGCGCTTATGTTCTAGGTATTCCCCCTTTTTCTTGATGTTGTTTCAAGGCATAGGATGACCATCTTCATTTGTGTTGAGTGCAGGAGATCAGCTGTGCTTAGAGGCTCCTAATTTACGAGCTATTGGTGCGATTCCCCCCCCCCCCCCCCCCCTCCCGCCCTATGTGTGCTTGTAGCTTTCCACACACAAAAAAGGAGAACCAATAACAAAAGAAAAAAGAACTTTGCACCTATCACTTAACGTCGCACCTTAGTCACCCATGCTTCTTCCTTTTCGGGACATGGGAATCTGGTTCTTGACCACATTCACGTTACGGCTTCGCGAAGTGTTCGAATTGGCTTTTCTCTTACCACACAAGCGTTAACACTCCCGGAAGCATCAATTACCGGCGACTTGAAGCTTAGAACACTGTAGAAAGCTGCATTACGTCTACTCGGCCACTTATTACGTCATCATGCGCAGCCGATAGCACAGAGAGATTTGGAAACTGCTCCCGTGCTAGATTGCAGTCGGATCTTGCATCGAATACTTGTACTTCAGTATTGATCATTGATATGCTGGTAAAGAAAGTTAAAATTATGGTGTTTTTACGTGCCAAAACCACGATCTAATAATGAGGGACGCCGTAGCGAGGCACTTCGGAAATTCGGACCCCCTGGGGTTCTTTAACTTGCCTTTAAATCTAAGCATACGGGTGTTACCACATTTCGTCCTCATCGAAATGCATCCGCTGTGGCTGGGATTCGATTTCGCGACCTCATGCTTAGCAGCCCAAACCCATAACCACTAAACAACCACGGCGGGTGATAAAGAAAATGATCTTCGTAGGTGATTTTCTGATAGGTCACTGGGAACTGTAATTCTAAAGTGTTAATGCAATCTGTCGTACCCAGTAGCGCACGACATTGAGCAACACTGAACAGGGATACAAAAGAAGACTCTTGAGCAGAATTTGTAGGCTGTCAGGCATGGTCTTCTTTTTTTTCATCACCTGGTTAGCATGCCAGTCGTCTATACTTTGCTCTCTTTTGGCGGCGCTTATTTGTACTTGGCTGACTGGCTCGTTGGGGCTTACGGTTATCGGACAAAGATAAAATGAACACCTTTTGAAATTGATTTGAGAACATACCTTGTGAGTTTGGGGCTGCTGTTCCAGTGCGGCTTGCTTGTGCCATTTGAATTCCGACTTTCTTTCCACTTTCATCGTGACTCTGCGTTCGTAAAGTCAACGTTATGTTAAATAATAATAATAATAATAATAATAATAATAATAATAATAATATTATTATTATTATTATTATTATTATTATTATTATTATTATTAATAATAATAATAATAATAATAATAATAATATCATCACCATCATTATTATTATTACAATACTAATGATGATGGTGGTATAGGAGAACTTTCTGCTTGGATAACAGATTTCTTGTGTAACCGCTCGCAATTTGTGGTTTACAAGAAGCGCTTTCTAACACAGTCGCAGTAACATCCGTAGTCCCTCAAGAGTCATGTTCTCGGACCATTGCTTTTCTTAAAAATTGAAATTAAATTTACGTGCCAAAACCACTACTCTCTGATTATGAGGCACGCCGTAGTGGAGGACTCCGGAAATATTGAACACCTGGGGTTCTTTAACGTGCACCTAAATCTAAGCACACGAGTGTTTTCGCATTGCTTTTCTTACTCTACATTAACGATATCACAGCTAACATCAATTGAAATATAAAACTATTCCCGGACGACTGCGTCATATACAGAGAAATTCATCATTACAATGATCATATCAAATTAAATGATTCTCCAGCTGACATAGCTAATTGATGCTCTAAATGACAAATGGAAATAAACAAACAAAAGTTCGCGATGATGACTGTAAGCAGGAAAACTGTATCATCAATCTTTATGTACGCAATTAACGACACTCCACTTAATGAAGTTGAAGAACACGCATATCTAGGCGTTACATTGACTTCTGAGCTCCAATGGGACAAAGATATCAGTAATATAATCTGAAAGGCGTTGCGCAAACTATTTTTCTTAAAAAGAAGCCTGGCACTAGCAACCAAGTCAACGAAACTGCTAGCCTGCACATCATTTGTAAGGCCTGTTATCGAATACGCTAACGCAGTCTGGTTTCCGCATACACTGACTAACATAACCAAACTAGAATCAATACAAAGGAAAGCTGTGAGGTTCATCCATAACAAATATAAACGAACAGACTCGCCAACAAGTTTTTTAACCCAGTCCGGTTTGCGGACGCTATCGACAAGAGCGAAATACGCTCGCTTAAAATTCTTGTTTCAACTAATAAAAGATTACTTTAGGATAGATACCGCCGAATACATTTCATTTTGCGACGCTCGACCTACACGTAATAAGCATGTGCACACATTGGCAGAATACGTGTGTAAAAATGACACGTTTAAGCATTCTTTCTTCTCGCTCCCAATAGCAGAATGGAACCAACTTGATGCTACTAACACCAACATTGAATCATCATCTGAATTTATCTCAGAAATAGAAAAAAAGAGTGTGTGCGTATAAGAGTACCTATGCATGCAGGGACACCGGTACAGATTGCTTTATTCGTTAGGAAATTTTAATAAACCATCTCATTTACGACAGCTTATTCGTTTGCCATGATGGTTCTCAAACGCTCGAAGTTTCATTTTAGTTACTTCTGTTTTATTACTTGCCCCTAGTGATACATGTGCTGTCGTCATTCTCCTTGGCCATTTCTTGCAATGCCTCTTTTATTTTTTTATTCACCTTTCTTTCTTTATTTTACTATTTAGCTATTCATACATACTTGCATAGTATGTATGACTTGCACTGCTTATGTCGTTTTTTTTGTATGGCCTATACTTTATTTTCCTTGCACTGTACAGATGAATTATTGTACTGCCCAACTGCCACGCTCTCGAAGGAGAGCAACAGTATTGAAAATAAATAAATAAATAAATAAATAAATAAATAAATAAATACCAAATCGCGAGAAAACGCGCATGCCTCTATTTGTTTCTTACTTTTCACCGTGTTTGGCCAAGAGTTTGTAGGCTTGCTTAATGTCGGTCACATCCGTGCCTTTGATCGACACCACGAGATCTCCCTAAAAGAAAGATGGAAGGGGCATTTCAGAAAACTATTTCGCCCTTGTAAAGTTATCTCTGATAAAGGTTATCAAATATTACTTGAGAGTTGCCAGGATCATAGGTATATAAAAATCGAGGGCGTATCAAGCGCAAGCGCCGATAAGTGAGCTTTGCTCAGAGCCTCCCGTTACAACAACAACAACAACAACAACAACAACAACAACAACAACAACAACAACAGGAGCCGCATAAGCAATCTACAACAACCGAGTACAGCTAAAAGTACTGCTACATTGTTACCTCGACAAGTCCACCAGCTGCAAAGGGAGAGTTCGGCGCTATGGTGTCCACGACGACACATTCCCGAAACCTTCCTTCTATTAATTTCTGTCAAAGGAAGAAACAAAACACGTGTTTGTTATGTGTGCTTGATTTACTCCAATTAATCTCATTCGCGTTGTTTACTTATTTAATTTCAATCATGACAGTCTGAAGCAAGAAGACATTACTCCTACTAAGTCTCGCAGCGGTCGCTGTTCCCCTGAGCTTACCTCCTTAAGTTCGACTCCAGTGGCGTGGCCTCTTTCCTTGTTTATCTCGAGTTCGATGGGTATCCAAGACGTGCCGACAATGTTGTCCATGTTGATCCATTGCGAGTCCTCTGGGTACGAAATCAGCTGATTTTCAAGAGCAGGCACGTGGTTCATCTTTTATTTCAGTGAAGAAACCGAGGGTGGCGAGAATAAAAAAGCATTGTTAACCGCCACTTGATTAGCCTCGTAACCATAGCAATTTCACAAAGAGAGAAAAAGTGTCCAAATGTAAAGCACTGGAATAAAACATTTTTTTCCTATCCTTCATAGAGCTATAATACTGCTGGTGTGAGCACAATTTCGCAAACAGCAGGAAGTGTAAAGGAGTACTGACGAAAAAAAAAAAAAAAGCTGTCTTGTTTTTAGGTGTCGATTGGATAGCGGTCGACCAAGTAATTCCACTATGGAGCCCCTATTACTCGAAAACACAACGAATAATTACGTTACCTTCTATAACACATGTTCAAAACGCGCACTAAGTACCGGGTGCTGCATATTTCGCTTAAAGTGTTTGAAAAAATAGATTGTGCTCTTACCGCTGCGCTATTCTTGCTAAAATTTTGCAGACGTATGACATCTTGGAGTCAAAGTCGTTCAGTGTAACACTTGCCCCAGTGAACTGTTTAGTTCTTTTTTAAAAGTGCAAATTTGCCTTCGCTTACGGGGATGCGAGCTGTTGCCGCGTACGACGCAAGCGTAAACTTCTGTCGCCGCCTGCCGGCAGCTACAGAAAGCAGCCGGTCAAGAGGGGTTGCCACGTGTTGCCCGCTCCTGGGAGACACGCGGTAGATAATTGAAGTCTAGGGTTTGACGAAAACTCGTCTGGCGAGGAAAGAACATGGCTGAATAAACGTACGCTCGCTTTCTTTCATAAACTTTCTTGTGCCAACATTGCTTTGGAAGCCCTCGAAGATAAAGCCCTCACGACGTTTCAGCCCGCCCCAAAATTGTTCCTGCGGTATGTCGACGACTGTTTTTCTATTATCCGCCGCGAAGGCGTCGTACCTTTTCTGTAGCACCTGTACTCTTTCCAAAGCACAATAGAATTCACCGTTGAAGAAGGAGTTAATGGTCGCTTGGCCTTCCTTGACGTTGAAGTCATGCGCACTGCATCCGGCCTTTCCACAAGTGTTTACCGAAAGCCTACCCACACAGGGAAATATCTGCACTTTGATTCGGCCCATCCCCTTGAACAAAAACGATCTGTTGCCTCCACATTGTTCATCCGTGCATTCCGATTATGCTCGACTACTGACGCACGCAGAGCTGAGTTGAAGAGAGTGACGCAAGACTTGGTCAGCAATGGCTACCCCGGCCAGATTATAAAGACTGAAGAAAAGCGTGCAGCTGAACCCCTTGTAAGGCCGATGAGAACAAGAAAACGGGCGTCTCTTCCCTATGCACGAGGCGTGAGCGAGTCAATATCAAGAATTTTCAAAGATTATGATGTACAAATCTGCCACGTCCCTTCAAGCAGGCTAAAACAACAACTCGTCCGAGTGAAAGACCGCCTCGAAAAAGAAAAATTTCCGGGCGTCATGTACAATATGCCTTGCCAGGACTGCCATGCGTGCTACGTAGGCGAGACGGGGAACTTTAAAAGAAGTCTACAGCAGCATCGCAATGATGTAGCCAAATGACACACGGTCTCCAGCGCCCTGGCGGAGCATCACGAAAAGACTGGACACAGTATTAACTGGAATTCGGCTTCTATCATCGAAAGAGAGAAAAAAATTATCATACCGATTGCTCCTTGAATCATTCTGCATACATTCTACTACTAACACGATAGACCGGACACGGGGACCCCTCCCTGAGTTGTACGCAAGCGCATTACGTCTTCCGACGCGTTTATGTTAAAGACCACCATGCATTCGTTCATTGTGAACAAGGCACCCGTATTGGGCGCCGAAACGTCAATCTGTGTTTTGAATTTTTTTAGTTGGCGAGCGTACGTTTATTCAGCCGCGGTAGATAATTGAGCTACATTGATTAATTGCCCTTCTACAATGCCAAGAATGCCACTTAATTTCACTGTGACAGGATGCGAGATAAACCGGACAGGCGAACGGAGACGCCGCCTTTCAAGTTCCCGCTCTGACGCTCGCCGCGATGTCATGAGGTCTTGACGGCGTTATTTATGCAGTAAATTTTTTATTGATAATCATTGATTGCACCGTATTCTAGAACAATCTAAGAGTGAACTGAGCAAGTTGCAAGAACATTTAACGGGCTACAAAGCCCAAAATGAAAAAGAAATCATAAAGAAATTAAACACCACCACAAAATAATGACGTACCGGCGCGACACGTCGTGATTGGCGCGAAATAAAAAAAAAAAAAGATCATTTTCTGCTTTAATAATCAACATATTATTGCGAAATTACCAAAAACAAATTTTTGGAGCAACATCTTTTACACTGATTTAGTGTTTCCTTTTAGTGTCTTTTAAACGAGTGTTTCCAAATGATAAACGAGAAGCGTGTAATCAGCTTGTGTAAACAAGTACGAATGATTGTTATCACTTAGTTTCGTTTTCAAACAAACGCGACTGGGTTGACTATTTCTTTCGTCATTTTTTCACATAATAATTTTCCGTTAAGAAAGGTCTAGTAGCGTACGGTGAGGGGCTGGTTGGTATGACATTATGACATTCCTCACCAATGGAGACCATGCAGTACAGCTGGAAGGATCCCTCGCAGAGTACGAGCCTCGAGCACTCGACCACGGTGACCTCGAGCTTGCCGCTGTGACTGACCTTTTCCTGGAGCGGCGGCGCGATACGCAAGTCCGGCAGCAGGATGAATGGCTTGATGCGTATCTTGTAGCTCGGGATCGTGTGCTTGTTGCGCAGCGTTCGTTTGATCTGTGGAATCCGCAGCGGTAAAGGAAGAAAACTGTTATTCGCAATCTATTATCGCGCACAACGCGAAGCTACACAACACAACACAAAAGAACGCTACTCTAGGCTACACTAAGCTACACTACACAACACTAGACTAGACTACACTACGCTACACTACACACCGCAACGCAATGCAACACTACACTAGACTATACTACGCTACACTACTCAACGCAGCACAACACGACACAGCACAACACTAAGCAACACAACAGGCTAAACTAGACTGCACTAAACTACACTTTGCTACACTACACAACACTAGACTAAAGTGCAATACGCTACACTACACAACGCAACGCAATGCAACCCTACACTACACTACACTATACTACACTACACTACACTACTCAACACCAACACAACACTACACTATTCTACACACGCATACTTGCGCTAGTACTGTTTTCGAGAACAGGCGCCCTCCAATGGCGGTCTTGCGACGTAATAATTAGCGAAGGCAGTCGGCCAATGGCAAACACAGCATTTACGAGTGAAAACTTCGTGAACTCGGCCCGTTTCTTACGAATGAGTTTGTGAACACGCACCGTTGAGGTGATGATGTTAGCGATTTGTGGGAAGCTCTGGCCCTGGAGCGAGGATTCCACAGAGATCACGATTTTTGGTTCCTGTCGGAGAGTCAGAATTAGGGTTGTAGGTCGACGCCATTTCCCAATGTTAATGCTAGAGCATCGCAGAAGCACGGTAATGATGATGTGGCATAGAACCACAGAATAATAAAAGGCGGGATGTGATGGCAGCCTACAGTAAAGAAATCAGAGAGGAACCACAATGTGCGAGGTGGTACCCCCCTCCTTAACATCTCCCGTGCACTTCTTAAGCATGCATCGCCTGAATGCGATTATGTTGTTCGAGTATCCCGCATTATCCTTAAAAGAGTTGCATTTAGATTGACATATTAAAGCACTACACGTTGATTTCTAAACGCGTTTTCTTTACATTTCGAGCCATTACCATTATAACATTACCTCGTCTGTAAAAAAAAAAAGATTAACCGTTTCCTTTTTTGTAATGAATAAACTTGATTTGATTTGAACATAAATTCGATATTACCAAAGTTATACACTTCTGCAGCTGTTTGCGCATTATCTCTGACAGCGGGAACAGAGTAAATGAAAAATCCTTAAGGTGTACGTTACATCGGCAATATTTTCACGTCGTGGTCAGTCGAGTGAACATTTTTGGATGATCTTGCGACTGAGCGCGCCTCGCCTCGCGTTCAGCGGAACAATTCACCTCGTAAAAGGCGAACGACCAGTGCGTGTAGGGCTTCCTGGAGAACTGCAGGCGGCTCTTGGCCGAGAAGTGGTTCACCTTGACCGCCAGCGAAGCCACGCCGCCGATGATGAGCTCGGCGTCCACGGCGAGAGTCACGCCGCCGGCGTAGTCCAGGCTGATGAAGATGTCCACTTCCTGCGAACGAAACGAAAGGGAGTTTTTGCTGAAGACGACGACTATTATCGCGTAGGCGTTACGTAACGCTGGCTGTCGGGAAAAACTGTGGCAAAAAAAAGAAGAATGCAATAAGACAATGATCGTAAAGGTAAAGATGCGTCCGCACTAGCGAAGAAAAAAACAACAACAACGAAGAAACCATGCGTAGCATGTACCGCGAAATAATGCGCGCGCCGCGAAAGCAGCCGAGCGGCAAGATTTTCCTGCTGCGGAGGGAATGGGTCTCTGAAGTGTATTTTGCGGCGTGCCACTCGCCGCCAATCGGGGAGAGCAGTGGTTACCGGCCGATTCATTCACGTAGCCAAACGCCGCGAGGAACAATACCCGCCTCTATCAGCACTCGCTGAGCTCAGCCGCAGTGATCACAGATGAGAACGAATCGATTGCTTGTCGCGGCGGCAAAGATGTCCTCAAGCGATGCCAGTGCTGCCGGGTTCTGCCGATGCCTCACCAGTGTTTCCCCACTGGTGTGGACGCGCCTTAAGAGACAGCCGAACGCTTCCGCAAGGCTGTTCGCCTTATTAAAAGAATGGTGCGCTTCAAGGCGCGCGTTTGTTGCAGCGAGGGCATTTTAGGGGCGTTTGTTGTTCCTCTGCGTGCTTCAGAGGCGTTAACCAGCAAATCTGCAGCGCTAGTATGGGTGGGTATACGTGCAAGTCGATTGGTCATACGTCTTATCTCCAGCGGCTTTAGCGCCGGCATGGAAAGTGCTCCTCTCCCGCCACCGTGCCTCTCTCTATTTAAATATTTGAACTTTCGATGACGAACGCACCTCGCAACTCAGTTGCGTAAGGGCACGCGTGCTTTTCGTGCAGTGTCGCCTCTTTATCGGTGGGGAAAGTCCTGACGACCACCGACCACCTCGAAAACGGGCTAAATGACCAAATTAGGCTACCCACGTCAAAACTGCTAGCTGGATTTGATCGACGATGATCGAATTACCGTCGGTCGTGGCTCTCACGTCGGAACACAGTTAGGCCCTTGCACAAATGCTCTTAAGATAGGTGCGGTTAAGACCGGCATGCAAGTACTGTACACAAAAAGATGACGATAGCTTCCAGCACGTGCTGATAATCAGTAACAAACCTGCTGGCTAACTTAGCTTCTTACCTCGAGCGTTTTCCAAGTGTCGTGGAGAACGACGTCGTCGACGGATATCTTCGTGAACGTAATGAAATCACTGTTCAGGTCAAACTCCCGTAGCTGCAGAAATAAAAGTTCCGGAATTCCAACGATAAGGTTTGTAACTGTTCCAAGGAGTATTGGTATGGCTATGTTTCTGTTATTAAAAAGGAAAGAGCGATGTGCTTAGGATATGCCGTCTTATAACAAACATGAAAAAAAAAGAAAGGAAAGAAGAAACGGTAATGAGAAAAGCTGAGACTGAACTATTAAGGAAAAAAAGGTGTTCAGCTCATGCAAATTAATATTTTTCGATGGGGGCTCCTGGTGCTTTTGATGCATTCGTTCGGCAACAAATTTCACAGTCTCTCAAAGAGCGAATAAAGAAAGAAAGAGAAAAGCACTTGACGCGATAGCACTTCGTTAGGCCGGGTGATAAGAGTGTGGTAATTTAAAAGTTGAGCAACGAGCCTTGACTACTAAAGAGGCAGTACCGTGACCAGATCGCTTGTTTTCATGAGTTACACACAGTTGTCTCCACAGAATTTGTTTTTGAGGACCACATACATTTGCACAGTACTCTGAATTTGCCTTAAGCAGTTAATATGCGCGGCTTAGTATTTTTAAAGGGCAAGCTGAGAAAGCGTTGCATTCCACCCTGACTTTCTTGTATGCACGCTTGCGTATATATGCGCACCCGCCGTGGTTGCTCAGTGGCTATGGTGTTGGACTGCTGAGCACGAGGTCGCGGGATCAAATCCCGGCCACGGCGGCCGCATTTCGATGGGGGCGAAATGCGAAAACACCCGTGTGCTTAGATTTAGGTGCACGCTAAAGAACCCCAGGTGGTCGAAATTTCCGGAGTCCCACACTACGGCGTGCCTCATAATCAGAAAGTGGTTTTGGCACGTAAAACCCCATAATTTTTTTTTTAGCGCACTACGGCACCGTTATGCGAAACATAATTTGCTTTTTACACCTAAAAGGAGTAACGCAAGTTAAACGTTGAAGAAGTTGTCGCGCACAGCACACTAATACCACTGTCTGCTTTCAGGCATAACGCTACATTAAGTCGAACTCGCCGCGCCTCTTTCCAGTTCCCGAGAATCAGCATGTACGATAGAGATACACATAGAGCGATATAGATGGCCACGAAAACGCCAAGGCTGCAAATAATGCACTCATTTGCTATGACTTGCAGAGCCCTTCTGAATATGTTTCTTTATATACAGTAAGATTTTTTGTTCCGAAGTAACTCCAGCTAGATGAGGTTGAGTAAATAGAGCTCCATTCAGAGCATGTGAGCGACCGATAACCATTCGTTTGATTGGCGAACTCACTTGGATTCTCTCGAATATCTTTCCGGCCGCGCCACGTTGAGCTTCCTGGAGACCTTTGCTGATGGCACTCAGGAGCAACCTGGCCAAAAAAAAAAAAAAAACCACGATGCATGGTAACCAGAATGACATGCGCGTAATCAGAATTAGAAGCGCGTAATGAGGATTATTTGCGCTACGGGAAATTGCGTGCCACTGGGCTTGTTATTCTGGCTAGATGTAGTGGCATATATTTAGTGATAGATCTACGGCGTCGGTTGTTCGCCTTAAGTAGTTACGCAGCAAATAACTGCTTCTACTGAGTTAGTTTTTTTTAACGTGGTGACGTGCTTGCATGATGTCAACTGCACGCTCGCAAGTACATTTCATCCTGGCCTCGTCTCAAATTTGGGCCCAATGCATGGAAAGCGAGATTACTGCCGTAACCATAACCCTGCCGTTCGCAAATCTCGTCCGTAGGGCTCTAGCTAGCACAAATACGCAGGTTTGGTGAAAGCACGAAGAGTTTGGCATATCCTTTTTGAGTTTCTTTCTTGCCTGTTCAGATAAATATCGAAGCATGTATAAGGTAATATACCTAAAGTACACAGACAGAGTTTGCCGCCAGCAGGAAAGCTATCTTTCCATTATGCAACGAAATTCGCTGTTGTATTAAGTATGGACAGTTTCAAGATTTTACGTGCACATCTTAATTGCGTGCTGGCGATGCTGGCTTAGTGGCGGCTTATTGTCTACGGCGCTGCGCTGCTTAACACCATGTCGCGGGTTCGAGCCCCGCACGCGGCGACCGCATTTCGATGGAGGAGCGAAAAGCAAAAACGCTCACGTACCCTGCATTTGGGTTACACGTTAAGGAAGCCGAGGCGTTTAAAAATAATTCGGAGTTTCCCCACTACGGAGTGCCTCACAATCAGATCGTGGCTTTGGAACTATAGGCCTCCCAATTAAAATTTTTTTTTTTCACGCCGAGGCAGAATCAGGTGGACGGGGTTTAAGTGTGCACTCTACTTTTTGCTCGTTGCTTATTCGCCTAATCTAGCTAAAACGATAAAGCTAAAATCGGTGACTTTCAGTGGCGCCGGGAGTGATGGTTATTTTATTCTGGAGACCATTTTTTTTTTATGAGACCAAAGAAAATGTCTGCGCTGGGCACCCCCCTGGTCGCCTTACCTGCGCAAGAAGATGCTGTCCTTCCACTCCCGGAACAAGAACTGCGCCAAGAGGTTGGCGACGATGAGGAAGCCTCGCTGCTTGCTCCAGTTTCCGGGCTGCACCAGCCTCAGCAGCTTCTGCGCCGTGGAGAGTGACACGTTGGCAAGAATATACGCGACACGAACATGTTGCGATATCGAAACCTAATTTGTCGAGCTAGACAGTTCCAGGCCCTTCATTAATTTTTTTTTTGCGAAATGAAGTGTCAGAACACGGGGCACACTGTTCATCCGAGTGTCTAGAATGCGACGCGGGAGCCAGTATGGGCAGTATTGCGCAATTCGATGCTTATACTAAGGGAAACAAATACATTTACACGTATTTCAAGCTGCAAAAGGCAGCCTAGCGGTAACGAGTAAATAATGACGGACAAACATGAGCTTTGGGCAACGTAGTTCAGTAACATCAGCTGGGTGCACATTGTGGCATGACCTCGTAACGTAGACATTTAAGTAGAATATAACGTCCGCTGAGCAGTTTCTGTCAAAAGTATACCGTTCTCTAATGTGCTAAACTATCTGTTAATAGGAATTCATGGGCGAGCTCACCTGCGGCAAGTGAATCGGAAGGAACTTGGCA
Source organism: Dermacentor andersoni (assembly GCF_023375885.2). NCBI lineage: Eukaryota > Metazoa > Arthropoda > Arachnida > Ixodida > Ixodidae > Dermacentor > Dermacentor andersoni. Next base: position 37,734,038 of record NC_092817.1, read on the forward strand.
AAAGGCTTGGTACGTGGCCTAGGTGGAAGCTTCACCGACTTGTAGAAGCCAAACAGCTGCAAGGCTATCATGAAGAAGACACCGATGGCAATTCCTGCAAGAGTGACAGCATAGAGCAAGAATTGCATGGCGTGGATTTGCCGCTTGGCGCAGGAGAACGACAAAACGCCAGGCAGGTTCGGTGGTCTCGTGCTTCTTCTCTGGCTTCTTGATTTCTCGAGGCTCGTGTGCACGTTCCCCACGCCTGTTTCTTTCTCGTCCCTTGCATACGGCGAATATCTCGCTCTATGCTTACTGTCGTTACGTCCCGTTGCTGCTGTCCTTCGTGATCATGCAGTGTTTTCATTTCCTCACTTTCATGATTTGTTTGTTTCCCTTTGATGTGTAAAGCAACCAAGAGTTGTTCACTTTCCTTTGGAAGTTGAATGTTGATGGTCATTCGTTCACAAATAGCACATGCCCACTAGAGAGATTGGCGGTAGATAACGAAACGAAATAAGCTGCAACAAATATTACAAGTTGGCAAAAGTTGGCAGCCCGATTCCTCCTCTTTGTCCATTTGAATCCTGTCTAGCGATTCGCGGAGGGCTACTTTAAAGCAAAGCAGGAGAGAGCAGGCCACATTCGATTAATGAAATCGACCTTCTACCATGCAGGGACCACAGTATAACGAAAGCCCATGTGAACCTACGCTCTTATAGATTTTATAATTTAACGAAAGAAAGTAGAACATAACTCGCCTCCCTCAGCGAAACTACTTCCAAACTACAGTTTTGAACCAGCAACGAAACATGCACAGCGTAAGGACTCTAGAAGGCAGTACTTCATGTGACCATTTCTTCGGTACTACACGTAATCTATTGCTGGCACTCAGTAAGGTCAGCTGGGCGCCTCACGGATTAAGACGAGTTGTTTTTGTTACACTTGGTACTTTCTCTCAATGAAAATACGTCACAAAAGAGAATTTTTTGTGGAACAGTACCTTCCCTCTCAACAATGCGTCCTTGGTACACATCCCTGCTTCCCCTGGTACACATTCCGCGTCTAAGCTAAGGCAGAATATTGATACGTACATATAATTCATGCAAGTTATAACTCAACATTCCCTAATTCACGCAGTTGCGAAAACGCGTTGTGCATTTCTGGGCCACGGATCACATATTACGTCAAGAAGGGCAGTATACACACACGACATTTATAGGGGATTTTTTTTTCTGACCAGGTAGCATCGGAAACAAGTTACTCTTCTTAGCATGGGTTCCTTGATGTATCTTGTACACGGGCAAGTCCTTATGCAGGGTTCGTACACATGCGTTATCTTGCGCCCGGGTTTTGCAGTTGGGACAGGTATCGTCACCCATGACACACCTCCTAATCAGAGGTCGTCACGGAGAGGGGCAGCTACCCAAGCCCCAATCTACCTCGGAGAAACATCACCCTTGTGAGGAGGGAACTGTTGGGAGGCTGGAGAAGGAAATGGGTTTCGAGTACACGAAAGGTGAAAGCGAAAAGTTGTCATCCACCTGCGGGTACCGAGAAGCTATAGAGAAAAAACATGCGGGTTTCTCTTGAGAGCTTCGCAGTTAAAAAAAAAAAAAAAAATGTCCGAGGTTCATTTCGAGACCAGCACCCTTTCAGAGGCGATCACTTTACCATCTGAGATAACCAGGAGGCTAGCAGGTGGCAACGTAAGGCCGAATCGATCGACAGCTTTGAGCACGGGAGCCCTGTGTAGGCATAACAAAAGTTAAGTTGGATTACAGCATTTGACTCACGAATTTTCGGGTGACCCGGATGACAATATTCTCTTTCGTAAAACTTCGACCTTGCAAATATATATGGAACTGACTTTCTTATACAGTGATCACCGGGGGTGAGCACCAAGTTTCTCCCGCTGACTAAGTAAATAAGCGATAGAGAACGAGAAGCCAATATTCGACTACCTGAGGTTTGGGTTTGTGTCTCTTTGCGGGGGGAACTCTGTTATAGCGTCTCACATCTTTTTCACTGCACGAGTCTGAGAGGTCTAGCGGCAATATCAGTCGCGAGGGCAAGAGCTTCTTTCATTTTAGCAGCAGAGGCAAAGCGCCTTTCTTTTGAGGTGTCAGGCACCGCTCACCGAGATAGACGTCTTCTAATTAGTCGTCCGCTCTGCCAAACTTCAGGAGCTCACAACGCTCCCCCACTCTTAAATTAAATGAGAGGAAATAAAGAAAGTGGATACTTTACTCTTACAGAACGAAGTTTTACGGTGTTCTTCGTGACTTTTTTTCTGTAAAAGCAATCATTGCGGCTCAAGCAATCTCCTTAGAACTTTACAGCATCGTGGTAAGGTATCTTGACTACCACTTCTCACTTCAAGAACGAATTTAAATATAAGACGCGCAGATTATTAAGCTTTACCCTATGATTGGCTAAAAAAAAAGAGCAATGACAAGAATGTAGTTGAGCAGTTTCCCTTCCAAGCGCGTTTGGTGACCTAACAATTGCACGTTCATACGCCGTACAGGGCCATATTTTCCAAGGTTTCATTGATTTTTCGTTCTGTTTGCGTCCTTGGTTATTGGTTCGGACATGACTAGTACGCCAACACGCCGCCGTTGTCTCTGAGAGTGGTCACTCGGTGCGCTAAGTGATAAGAAAAGTAGAATAGAAAATGAAATGGGACGTTACAACAGGACCCGTATTTTGTAACGCTACATTTCAATTTCCATTCTTTTCACCATTCGTCATTGTCTGGCGGAACGCGACGCCTAAATTATTACCGGTATCACCCACTTATTGCGATGGGTTATAAGGAAAGAACAGAATCGATTAAGAATATTCATTGTACGTCGTATAATACGGCCCCTGCGTTGCTTGAAGCGCTCCTGTAGAACACATCTTGATTCTCGGCTAAACGTAGCAGTTCTGGACTATTCGAGAAGCAAAATGTTACCTGCAAAATGATCGTGAGGCTAAATTTGTGTGGCATGGTTTGATATGAACAGAACTAAGTAATACATATGATTCAAATAAATCTAAGCACATACAAAGTACGTGCGATACTTGCCCTGCGGGAGAGATCCTCGCCGCTTTTTCTCGGCAGGTTGCTTCAAGGCAGACTTGATAATGCTCTACAGAGTTAAAGCCCGAAAGACGGGGAGGACCAGGACAGACACTAACTTCGAACTAAATACAAATGAACTAAACAGCGTGGCGCCAGATCACCTTCGTCAAAAGGAATTAGCGTCCCTAAGTCTCGAACCTGCACACGCCGTACTGCACTATAGTGTTGAGTTGTGCATGATGGGATAATACTCTCGTTCCCTCTTTTTTTTAACGCGTAAGCATTCGTTGGCGAGTTCCTCAGTCCCGTCACGCGAAAAGTGTAATACCTTGTATCTGCACTAAAAATGCGTAATTTGCGAAGTTAAGACTTTTAATCATTATAATAGTATAAATGTAGATGATTGGTAGCTTTATAAGCGATCAGGAATAACTTAAATTAAAAAATAAAATAAAAAGATCAGTCTCATAGAGATACATAGGGATCTTCAGAAAATTTGAAGCTTATATTACGTAGGGGTGGGTAACTGAAATTTGGGAGTCGGTCAACTTAAGTTTGGGGGTGGGTCAACTTGAATTTTGGGCGGGGGGGGGCAACTTAAATTTGGGGGCATGTTTACGCATAGTTAGACAACTCCAGTGGAGTTTCTGATTCATATTATGGTGTGTTTCTTAGCCGTTCCTTGGTGATTCCCATGTGCTCACGCTGTTTCGATTAATAAAAATTTAGTTGAATGTTAGCACTCGTCCTTGACTGTCTTGTAAATTGACAAAGTGACACACTTATATTTATATTTGTCACGTCTAACTGATAGCTTGGCTGCACTTTTCTTTCTGTTATTTACGTTATGAATTTGACACTTCCACTTAGTTTGTCTGAGGAGCTATTTTTGTGGTGCAGTTCGCTTGTGTGATTGTAATGTATTTTTTCTTGTCTCGGCATCGTAATTATTTTAATTGTACTGCAGCTTTGCTGGCCGAAATTTATGGTTTAAACAACTTGTTACATGCGTAACTGCAACGTGGAGGGTTCTTGAAGTTCTTCGAGCCAAGTTATTTCCCTTTTTGTTTCGAGGATTAATTCTTCCATTTCATGAATGGAAAGTAAAGATTTCTTGTTATTCTCATTTCCCCTGGCCATTAATTCAAGGGTTAAGGTGAAAAAGGTTTTTCTACCTTGTTAAGGTAAAAAAAGCAAGAACGAAGGAAAGAGATATTGTATGACAAGAGGACGGTAGGGAGGCTAACCAGAAAAGTGTTTGATTGGCTCTCCTGCGCTAGGAAACGAGGAGAAAGAATTGTAAAGATCCTTCTCTAGCTACCGCCATATATCTATGATAAGGCTACCGGAATCCTCGGCGACGATGGAAGGGCCGCCAATTTTTTCATGATATCGGTCTGTTGCAAATTTATTTCACAACAGCACTAAATAATTTTAGAATGGCAGCACGGCACTCGTCCGTTTTGTTTCGTCGGTGTTATTCTTATCTGCGCGTATTTCGCGCCATAATTCTTGTTGAAAATAATGAACTAGTCTAACAAGAAGTTCTGAGACGTAATGCCAGAGTTTCGGACATCGGGAATCGGTCGTTTATCAACCGAAAGCCTCACCACGAACAAAATGACCTTGACACTGTCTGGGCCTCTGATTGGCAAACCCGATACAAGATCACCCGTGATAGAGCCGCAGCTGGAAGCGAATCACTCGAGGATTGAACTAACATTGCGTGTCATGCGAGTGCGGCTGTCTTGACATTAGTGCTCGCTGTGTCAAAAATAGATGCGGGGAAAAAAAAAAAAGTCCGAGTCTTTGTTGGCCAAGCGAATGACGTTAAAGTTGCAGAGCACCGCTCGTGGTACGAGCGCCGCTCTCTTATCACACCTGTGGTGTTAAGGGCAGCGCCGGTCACATAGCGCGCGCATGCGCACAGCGCGCCAGCCCACACTATAGCGTGCTACGCATAAGCTCGCGCAGTCCAGGCGTCCAGGGCTCAGTCAAGGCTGTCGGTCCCGTTGGGGATTGCGGGTGCTGCTTAAATTATGGGGTTTTACGTGCCAAAACCACTTTCTGATTACGAGGTACGCCGTAGTGGAGGACTCCGGAAATTTGGACCCCCTGGGGTTCTTTAATGTTCACATAAATATAAGTACACGGGTGTTTCGCCCCCATCGAAATGCGGCCGCCGTGGCCGGGATTCAATCCCGCGACCTCGTGTTCAGCAGCCCAACACCATAGCCACTGAGCAACCACGGCGGGTTGCGGGTGCTGCGGTCATCGATTGCGGTCAACGAGGAGCCTGCATTTTCGGGCCAAGAAGGCGTGAGTTTGTTTCTACTTTCTGTATACTGTCAGCGCAGCGTTTTTCTAGAGTTCCCTTTGCTGAACCCCTGCGCAGCTGCGGATATTGTTTTGCTTGTTCTGAAAATGGGTTCACCTCAGCAAGAGCGCGCTTCTTCTTGAAACTGCCATGCTTGTTTGTCAAGTACGGTCGTTTGGCTACTTCTTCCCCAGGCAAAGTACTTTCAAAGGTATGTTTTGAGCTTTGGAATGAGCAGATACCGAGTCGAGACGCAGTGCCAGAGAAAAGAAACAAACGAAAGACCAAATAATATAAGGGACGGCCGAAATGTGACACCTTTTACAGAGACCTCTTCCCTTATTTAAGCGAAAAAACCCTTCAATCTTGCTAACGTCGCGAATTAATTGGAATGCGACAGTGAATTCTCTAGGATTCCATTACACTTTCTCCCCAAAGGAGCACCAGGGTGAGATGAGGGTCTTCTGCCACACACCTACGTCGCGGTTACCATCGAAATATTTAAAGCAAAAGCTTTTAAGAGCCGGAAAGATTCAGTCACTTCGCGTACATCATGGATACAAGTTTGTGCTTGCGAGTCTGCTTGGCTTTACTTCGCGCTTTGTGCCTTTGTAGCTTGAAGAAAACGGAATGATAATCGGAGATATAAATTTATGACAATAACGTATGATTTACTGCCAGAACGGATGACTCCAAGCGTTTCACTAGCAGAAGGAAGGTTTGCTGTTTACATTTTGTTCGAATTTACACTTATGCGAAGCGTTTTTTGTTCCTGTGAAGATAATCACCTCTTGGCGCAATGCATCAATAAACAGGAAGCGGAGATGGGCAACACAGTGTTTACGAAGTTCTCTGCTACAACCCTGAAACGCAAGCCACAGGTTGTCCCCATCCGAAAAAATTGACAACGTTGTTGCGGTCGCGTCTCAGTGTCGGGCGGACGTGTTTCTTGCCGTGCTCTGTGATCCTGCGTAGCCAAAGGATTGCGGCGGCATGCGTGCATGCTGCAGCAGTAGAAAAGATGCACGCGTTTTCGGAGAAAGACCATCCTTTATTGTACGCATCCGTGCATATAAGACGTTAGTTGTCCCACGAGAGTTGGATACACCATGTGGAACGGCTTTATACGATGTTAGTGGTGATAGTTCCTCTTGAGTAAAATATCACCCGCAGCCTGCTGGACTGCACTGCCAACCAAACATTTTGCACCCGAACAATGCACAGATTGATAGCAATCATTACAACAGTATATAGAAAATAAATTTTGATTTAGTTAACACGAAGTAAGCCAAGTTACTAGCATGCGGAGGAATGTCATAACTGGCACTATGTGAAGCAGGAGAAGTCGATACAAATTTGATGCAAAAGCATACAAGTGCCACATTTCATCAATATATTCCCCTTTTGCAAATTTCTCAAAAAAATGTTTTTACAGCTCAGCTCTGACGAGTAGATAAAAACACTCTTACAACTTTAACACACACTGGTGCCACTATTCAACAATAGAATAAACGTTGAAACTTACTCATTGAACAAGCACTATGCTCAATTGGAAGCGACTAAGAAACTTATGGCAAGCGTGGTCTCGTGTGTGGCCATCAGCTTTATACCACACAGATAAATAATACTCAACGAAAAAGCAACAACTATATGGCAAACATCATAGCAGCACACAGGCAAAACAGAACGCAAGAACAATTTTTTTTCTTGGATATTAGGTACAGCACCACTACGTGCTGTTTTTTTCAGACGGACCGCTTTCTTTCTGCAATCTCTTGAGTAGTGTCCAATCTTCCCGCAGGAATAGCATCGCTGATAACACGCAGGACGGCGAATGAAGCTGGCGTTGTGCGCTGCGGATGCGCAGCGATAGCAGTAAGTGCCTCGCGATGTCTTTGAAGAAGATAGAATGGACTTCTTCGTGGCGACTTTCTCGACAGACTTCGGCGTGACTGCCCCCATGCTGTCTGCTGCCTCCTACCTCAGCTGCACCCCCAGAATGTCGGGTTCGCATAGGTGCGGTGCTCTGCGCCGCCTTGACTTCGTTCGCCGCTGCTGAAAGCTCCAAGAGGCCGCTGCAATTCTCTCCATAGACCTTCCGATATCTTCAGCTACGTTAGGTGTTCTCCATAAATGATAGTCAAGAGCTGCTTGCGAATAGCAGAACGGGAGATTCCGAAGGTCAACTGAGCTAAGACCCTGGCGTCACAATAGTCCCCATACTCGCACTAAATGGCTAACCACATAAGGACACTGACATAGTGAGCAAAGGATCCATCTGGCATTTGCTTTTTGCTTATGAAGTGCTCCCGTCTGAGAAGAATATTTGTTGACTTTGCGAACCATGCATCAAGTTTGGTCAAGGTCGCTTTGCAAGCATCCGATTGCTTTTGTCGGCGTCAATGCCGCATCCATTGTTTTGCCGCTGTCGATTCACCCTTCTTCTTCTATTCTTGAAGCGTAGTAGACCACTTGGCCTTCAATATTCAAGGCGTTGACGAGCAACGCCGCTTGGCGCCAGGGTGCTATGTCGTCCCCGCCGGCAGCCTTCAAGTAGGTGTCGAAAATTTTTTCCGCAGTGATCATGATATAGGGGGAGGTCCAGGCGTCTAGAGGAACGGAGGTGGTTCCGTAGAGCTAGTGAAATCCACGATGAAGGAAGGCAGTGAAAAGCTACGAGCTGTTGTGTTCTGGCCCGAATGAAAGGAGTTCACAAGTAGGACAGCGAACGACGTAAGCAAAGGAAAAAAAACAAACCTGCTATTGAAATAAAGCGCTTGAAATCAAACGAGGCGACGCAGAAGTAGCGGAACATGTGGAAGACTCAGACGAAATTCGCCTCGCCAAAACTGTGCTGTCGGCGGGTTGGCCGAGGTAGGCCTGATGACGTGACGTCCGAGGGCGAACACGACGCAGCAGCACGGTGCGGTATAGAAAAGCGAGCGACGACTTCGCAATAGAGGAAAATCATCGCTTAATTCGCTGACTGGTTTACGCCAGATGCCACGTTGACGGTTGTCGTATGGCATTGCAGTAAAGGCTTGTTATAGGGCTCGACACAAAAAAGGTCATTGTACAGAGGACCCTATAGCTTGGACGCAGACGATGTAACCAATGCAACCGTGTCGAACTGAGACCCCGTACCATCCGCGTCTTGATCTCTGTTTGCTGCGTCTATCGCCGTGTTTTGCCGACTGGCTGCATGCTACGCAGATGACGGTGGACGCCGCGTCGTTCTTGTGGGCAGGCTGCCGCTAGCGCATTGCGGGTGGCACTGCGCACGGCGGTGTTGGCTGGCGTCGCTAGCTCGAATAGCCCGCCGTTTCTTGCCGATCAGCCGGGTGATTCACGTCGGCGTCGCCAGTACAACGTCCGCACTTTTCTCGGTTGCCGGGTAGGTATGACTGGCATATTCGGCATCCCAGAGCCTAACGGCTACACATGATAGACACACTGGCTCGGCACTCGGTTTTAAATCTTGAACGAGAGTGTAACGTTTTAAAGCGAAGCTTTCTAGGCAAACCCTTCACGACTTTGTTGTGAATAGCTCCCACAAAGGACAGCACTCATATAGCACGTGTCCCAGCTAACGTTAGCGAAGCTGTTTGATGAAAAACAAGAGATTCAGAAAACACCACTGCAAGATACAATTATAAGATCTACGGTGTTTGGTCGTCAGAGAACTGACTACCCCAATGCCAAATGTCGTAAAATCGTGTCTCGCACCGTGCATTTCAATATATATATATATATATATATTTTTTGAACCGCTTAGCTAGCGTTAGCTGGGGGACACCCTACATGACGAATCGGTTTATATGCAGCCCCACATATGCTACACCTACAGTGTACCTGCAGCCGGCTCCGTTCTTTACGGAATTACGCGGTAAAATAGCAAATGGTACCTAAATGTCCTCAGCGCCACAAATATATGCCTTCAGTCGCGTAATTCCTTTATTAAAGGAAGCTTTTTTATGCCTTCCATCCCTGGGTTTGGCTCGTCTGCTCGGTCAGCTTCATGCCGAGCAAGGTGGTTTGTTCCTAGAGTGAGTGCAATAGTAAACTGGTCTGATACCGGAGATGGCGGGATGAAACGTGAGCCGATGCCAGAGGCAGTGCGATTGACGTCGGTCATGTCTTTCTGATTTGCATGGCAGACACGTAATTCCTAGGCTGCAAAGCGCGTTTCTGAAGAAACGTATTTTTATCACATTTAATTAGCTGCTTAACGAAAGATTCGTTTTACTTAAATTCCAAAATGTGTGTTGAATCTGCAAAAGGCTTTTTTTCTAGCCAGGAGTAAAGGTGACACAATCGAGAAAACGCTCACTTACGCCAGTGGTTTTGAAAGTGATATTGCGTGGAAACGACTGTGTGAAACTTAATGCAATCAATGTCTGCACAGCCGGGACGCATCTGCAAACGACCCACCATCGTACTCAGGGCACCACAATTAAACTGTTAGATGGCAGCAATCGTGCAGGCTCAACGCACTAGCTTTAATGCCAAGGGTGAGCTGGAGTCGCTGCAGTGGAATTAAACACAAGTAGCCTCCTTTTCCTATACTTGAAGCCCTGTTTGCTTTGGTAAACAGGTAAGAAAAATCACTGTTATACTTCGCGCATTTTGAATGTGCCTGTCACGCCCCAAAAACACGCATGGCGCAAACATCGTAGAAGTAGCGGGCATTCAATATTTCATGCACACATTGTTTTGAACATTTGTTGAATCGGCCAACCTATTAGTGCAACGTTGAGACATTGCACATATAGAACAAGTGGCTAAAAGGAGTTTTCCTGTGGCTGGCTCTGTAACTCCTTAAATATAAGTATATTGCCAGATAAGAAAGCAAGATGTACTTAAGATACGGACAGTGAACAAATTTTGTATTAGCGCCGAAGGGAATGGATCAGTCTGTAGAGAAAGAACTGTCATATGTGCTTTGTTTCCAGTAGGGGTGCCTATCCGGCAGAAGCAGCCAATACTATAAACGAAGGTGAAGTAAGGAGAGAAAGCACTCCTCCAGGAAAGAGTGATACTACTGAATGGCCGGACCCGAGGTGTCGGGGTGCCTACCAGTGGATCTGACAGTTATCCGAGCCCTGGCCAAAGAGGATCACATTACTAACGACATCCGTAAATGATGCTAGTACTGTATTACTTGTGTATTTAAGGATAAAAAGTTAGTGTCCCGCAAGGTACTGAAGCACCTTGTACTTAATGTGCACGAGAGATCTTTCTCTCGCGGTGTGCGATTTTACGTTTTGGATGGTGCAGGTTATTGTGCTGTTATTAAAATACCGAGCCGTATCCACGCGTAATAGCTTCGAGTATGTGGAGGGATGTGAAAAGTCATTTCAGTAGAAAGAGGTATTATAGGCTGAATCCATTTGCCGAGTTTCTATTCCCGAGTATTATAACCAGCTCTTCGCGTATGAACTCGGGGCACATTGAGCCGGTCGTTACTACAAACTCGGGCTCCATAATGTAAAGCCGGAACCGTTGGAACGTGGACACACTATACATATGGCACGGTCGTGTACTTCACACGCGTATGCGAAAGTACAGCGTTACGGCCTTTGGGAAATGGGAACCTCGAAAACATGCTAGAGGAAATTAGCCTACAAATCACTCTCTTTTGCTGCCGTGAAGCTTCAGCTCCGGTTTACGACGGTGTAAGATTGCCTTCCTAGGGTCCGCGCTTTCTCGTTTTCTACGTGTTGTCTGCATTATTTTGTTCAACCACGGTTCCCTGCTGCCGTGGCCGCTCTGTATTCCCACGTATAGCTGTTTATTTCTGAAACTAAAAGAAAGTGTGGATGCAGAACGGTATCAGCGAGCGCGTGGATAGCCAGTGGATAAACTGGCTAAGCTGCACAGGGGACGTATAAGCACGAGAGAGAAGTACACTTTCCCGTTTTGTACTTATTCTGTGTTCTTTTCAATAAAATTGTCCGTCGGCGCTCATTCATTGTCGTTTTTCCTTACACTTGCGTCCATTTTGCCCTGCACTTGAAATAAAGTTAGCGCCATAGCGTTTTTCGTTTGCTCATCGTTGCTATGCTGCGGTCGGCACGCGGAACAAAGAGGGAGCACTGGCTGTGCACGCATGACATTAGAGAGCTTTAGGTTAGGGGACGCAAACCACTTGCGTCCTCTAACCTAAAACTCTCTATTATTCCTCGATTGACTCGAAAGAGGAGGAGTTAAAGTGGAAGAAGGAGCCGCGAGGTGGCGATCTCAACGTTTCAGTTAATTGCCGGATTGCCAGACTGGTTGGGGTTTCCAGCATTCCTGCGTGCTGTTGCAGAAATGTGAGCGAACTATGATAACTTTAAGTTATGTATAACTCAGACCACAGGTAAGAACTGGCAAAAACTGTCTGAGTTGTCGTATCGGTGGTTTTCGTTCATGTAGAAAGGTGCACCAATCAAACGGGCAAGGTGGTTCGACTGTGTGGTCGGAGCTCGGGAACCGGGGCCATTCACGTAAGCGAAATACGTGTCGCCGGGTATATGCCAATCGCAAACCTTTCTCACCAGTGAGAACGCTCGTGAATCTGGCTCCTCTCAGGGCTCATTCCTGCAGCGAATAGCTACGAACAAACACTCTGTTGGTTTGAGTAGACAGAACACAAGTGTTGTGAGCCTGCGAGGAATTTCCCGAGAAAGACGAACACAAAACAGAAGTAGAAGTATTGTTTTAAGCGCGACCAACTGGCAGCGATAACTGGCGCATTACTGCACGCACTAGGACCGGAACGTTTTTTTTCTTCTTTTTGGGCACAGTAACAGCCGCAGAGAGAGAGAGAGAGAGAGAGAGAGAGAGAGAGAGAGAGAGAGAGAGAATACTTTCTTTGGTCCTTTAAGGGTTTAGCGTTCGGTCTTCGTCTTCATCGCTGCAGACGCTTGACCTTCTTAGCAGGGTTCGGCCCCTAGTCCAGGGCTCCACTGAGCTGCGGAAATCAATCGCAGCGGCACGAGATCGATTGACCACGAAAAACATCTTCTTTTGCTTCCTCTTCTATTTGATACTTTTGTCTTGTTCCCTGTCGGCCGGCTTTGCTCAAGTTGCATCACGTCCCCCCCCCCGCATCGTCTGTTCTTCTATAAGAAAATTTTAGCTTCGCGTGATATGCGGTACATTAGGCCGCTTGCGCATGCGCCGCTCTCGGCGGAACCGCGAGAGACAAACCGAGTTATCAACCTTTTAGCATACAGGGTGTTTCAGCGAACACTTTCAATTTTTTTTTTTTTGAGATTGCCTGCGATAGATAGCACAATTCTGGTACATGAGCTGGTCTACTCGAAAAGGCGGACATTACTTGCACAAAAAAATTGTAATGCGTAAGCGACTAATGAACATAAATGCACTGATTAAATTTTTAACTAATTACCTTATGGCCCATATTGCAATTTACAAATTCCAGCGGGTGAGACTGGAAGGCATATAAACTTGAAAAGAACTGCGTGGATGGCACCATTTACGACATATTCGCCGTCAGATCTTCGGTAAAAATGCACTGTCGTTCCACTTACTTTCTCAACAAAACATTGTTTTATGCAGTAGAGCGGCAAGTTGGCTAGTTGGTGGGAGTTCATCTTGTAATACGGGGGTTACTGCGCTGTAAACACACAGACAACAGAAGTAGAAGTGGACAGGACTCGCGCGTCCTGTCCCCTTCTACGTCTGTTGTCCGTCTGTTTATAGCGCAGTAACCCCCGTATTACAAGTTGTTTTTATGCATTGAAGCACAAAAGTAACTGGAACGGTAATGCATTTCTCCGCAATGTTCTGGAATTAATAAATCGAAACCGGTGTCGTCGTGAGAATTCGTTCCAAGTGGATCCGCCTTGCGAAATTCCCGGCTCGAATTTGTAAATTCTAATATGTGCCATAAGGTCATTAGCTAAACACTTAATTAGTGATTTTTTTGCTAATTAGCCGATTATGGGTTTCAATTTTTTTGTGTAAGTAATGCCCGCCTCTTCGGGTAGACCGGCCAATGAACTAGAATTGTGCTATCTGCCACAGGCAATTAAAAAAAATTGAAAGTGTTCGCTGAAATAACCGGTGTATACCGTGCAGCGAATAGTGTTCTATATTCTAGAATGAACGTGAGCAGCAGCGATTATAATCGGATGTACGGTGAGACATACATGTACGGAGGACGAGCTAGACCCATGAGATTGCATTCAACGACCGACGATCGCCCTTATCGCTTCGACGATCGGCCTTATCATGAGCTTTTTGGGCACGCGTTCACCCAATAAAGAGTTAGACTCGTAAACTCGCACTTTTGGCAGTTTACGGTTCTTCAGCCTCTATACAACATGAAAAAAAAAAAAAAAAAGAACTCACCATTCCGGCTCTGCGAAAATGAATATCCAGCGAAGCTGTTGAAAATCACCACTACAACTGCTGAGCGGGGTATGCAATGCTTTATGTCTTTAGAGTAATGGGAGAAGTGCTATATTAACGTAATGGTAGAAATGGAAATAATGATAATTTTGACAGCACACCGCCACCCATAGTGGGGCTGCAACAACACTGAAATCAGTCGCTATAGTCTGGTTATTTGGTATACGAAAGGCTAGGGATATCACATCCCACAACTGTAATGTGGCGTCGCCGCGGCAGCTTGCGCAGCAGCAATCATTACCGGCAAACGTATGCGGGGAGCGCTACGTGCTACTCATTGCTATCACGATAGCCATATCGTCAATTACGTGGTACGGATGCTTGTTTTGAGTTCGGTATTTGTTAAAACGTACACTGTTCTGTATGTTGTATGCGTGATTCCAAAGAATGTAAGCCCTGTTCGCTTCACTTTGCTGAGCGCTTGCAGCGTCTACCGTACGGCGCTATCAGTCATAGAATTTTTGGCTTGCTTACGGGCGTGCAAGTCCTTACCGGGGTATGAGCCATTGATGATGATAGTTTTCTGTCAGCGGACGCGAAAGAATTCCGGGATCCTAGCCATATACAGCTTCACTGTAATATTTTATTCAAGGTTGCCGAAGTCGATGAGATAGAGCTTCAATACTTCTCTCAGTGCTCGCGATTCGTCGCTGTACCGCGGACGTGGTGTCTGTCGGTCACTTTCTGGAATATATAATTTCCAGTAAGCGCTGATTGGCTGAGCCAGCGGACAGGATGTCTGTCGGTGCAGTGAGACGTCGGCGCTGGTGGCGTAATTGGATTGAATTCACCAAGTTTCGCGAGTGTTGAGTGTACTTCAGGTTTGATAGCAGCTTATTTGCATTCTTTTGTTAAATGTCCTTTGTGAACGTGTTATATTGTCACCAGCGATGATGGCATTATGATGGTGACCATTGGTCAGCTGCTACTGCAGCTACTGCAAGGAGGGCCAGAGGCGACGACATACGGTGACGCTGCTAATTTATCAGGAAACTCTTCACAACAACTGTTAATGCGAAAAAAAAAGCCATAGTCTGCAAAGAACAGTCATCGACAGTATATGACAGGTTCCTTATAGTGCAGTGCGGAGTCAGAGGAGCGCAACAGAAACAACATTGTTTGCGATTTTTGTGTGTGTCTTTCCTCGAGCGTTAGCGGAAGCATTTATTCCTCGCTGGGCGAAAAAGAGCTGTGGCGACGATGTCCCCAAGGAGGATGGCCCGGAGAAGCCGCGTCCTCGAGCGGTGACAGCGGGAGTGTGGCGTCATGTCGACGGGTGGAATCTACACGAGACGCGTTTACTGTCCTTCTTATGCGGAAACATCCCTCGAGGTGCGACACGCGAAAGCCTCTGCGTTTCGGAGAGGTGGCGCGTAAGCAGCCGCTTGGTGCATTAACTCGCGTCTCCATTAGCGTCATCGCCGCGTTCCTTAGAACGTGCCAGTGCCCCCTTCTTTTTTTTTTGTACCCCTGGGAACATCCTGCTTTTTTTTCAGGAGGTCGCAAAGGAGTTCCGTCGCTTTGAACGAGGGTTTCCCCGGGGTACAAGGAACACAGCAGAGGGAACAAGGCAACAGAGCCCGAGTCAAAACAATGATAAAATATCGAGTCACTGACACCGAAGTTCTGGGACAGTGTTCCCCATGTCTAGGAACAAAAGGGGGAGAGGGAGGGGGGGGGCTGGGTCGGAAAGCAGGTTGCTCGTGAATAAGGCGGACAAGGCGATAAGGGGCTGACGGCGGTAATTCAATGAGCGTTGCAAAGCTTCTCGTACAAGGTCACGGCATTTTCGTGATATCAGGCGAGAAAGATTTTCGGTTTCCTTCTGATCAGACCGACTAAGTGTATGTGTTCCTTGTTGTTGTTTCCTCGTTATCTTGAAACGATCCAGAAAACAGACAACAAGAATACTGGCATTTGGTCGAACTAATTTTTATTATGCATGAACCAATGTGCGCCTAGTTTACTGTCAGCCCTAGGTTTTGCCCGAGCGCTTTGACA